>NC_061513.1:131152618-131320730 GCF_022539505.1 Lolium rigidum
TTTATTTTGGGGAGATCACAAGGACGATACGAACTGCCATGTTTGTGGATTATCAAGATATAGAGACCCTCATTGGAAAAAAGAAAATCCCTCACAAGGTGTTAAGGTACTTTCCTATAATTAAAAGGTTGCGGAGACTATTTGTTAAAAAGGAAATGTCGACACATACTAGATGGCACAAAGAGAAGAGGGTTGTTGAGCCCAATGTACCGAGGCACCCTGCTGATGGTGAGGCATGGAAGCACTTTGATGGCAAGTTTGATTGGTTTGCTAAAGATCCTCGTAACATAAGACTAGGTTTTGCCACGGACGGCTTCAGTCCCTTTGGAAGTATGAGTAATCCTTACGAGTATGTGGCCTGTTTTTGTGATTCGTTACAACTTCCCACCATGGATGTGCATGGATCAATCGAATTACATGATGGCATTGCTAATCCCGGAAAGTATTCCCCAGGGAAAGATTTTCATGTATTTATGCAGCCACTGATAAAAGATATGATGCAGCTATGGAGTGGTGTGTAGACATTTGATGCATGCACAGAGGAATATTTCCCATTGCATGCTGTGTTTCTTTGGTCTATTCATGATTATCCCGGATATGCCACTATGTCGGGCCGAAGCACAAGAGGATTTCATGCGTGTGTGCATTGCGATGAGAATCCTTGCGCTGAACCTTTGAAAAACAAAATTGGATATATTGGGCATCGGCGATTTCTTGATAAAAATCACCCATACAAGAAAAGCAGACTTTTCAATGGTACAACTGAGACTAGAGATCCACCAAGGAAGTACACACCCAAAGAGGTAGCTGGGAAGGTAGAAAGGGTTAAGGATTTTGAACATGGGAAAAATCCAATAAGTAGAAAGCGGAAGCGTGCAACTGTACCCGGTGAACCAACATGGCACTCGAAAGTCAGCTTACATCATCTACCGTATCGGCTGTAACTTAAGATAGCTCACAACTTAGATGTGATGCATATTGAGAAGAACATATGTGACAATATTGTTGGTACACTACTTGAACTTGAGGGCAGGAATAAGGACACCGTTAGTGCTAGAATTGATTTGAAGAAATTCAAAATGTGGAAGAAGTATTGGTTGAAGAAAATTGTGAAGGATGATGATGATGCAGCGAGTAACTTATGCGAAGCCCCCGCACCGTGGACGCTTTCGAAGGAACAGAAGAGACATTTGTGTAGGTATTTGGCAAACACTAGGTTCCCAGATGGTTATTGCGCAAACTGGGGAAGATGCGTGAATATTGATGGTTGTAAGGTTACCGGTATGAAGACGCATGATTGCCACATACTTCTGCAGCGAGTGTTGCCGGCTGGGCTCAAGGGAATTGCATCTAAGGAAATGTATGTGGCTATTGCAGAGCTAGGAAGATTTTTTAGGGAGCTGTGTGCCAAAACCCTGAAAGTTGATGTGCTCGAATCGATTGAAGGTTGAAATTGTTGTGATCCTATGCAAACTTGAGAAGCTCTTCCCCCAGCTTTTTTGATGTAATGGTGCACTTAGCTATTCATCTTCCTGAGGAGGCTCTTTCGAGGGGTCCTGTTCATTATGGTTGGATGTATCCAGTTGAGAGAAGATTAGGTTATCTAAAGTCTACGGTCCGTAACAAAGCAAGGCCGAAGGTTCTATCGCAGAGAGCTACATTGTTGATGAGTGTTTGATTTTTTGCTCTAGATTTTTCAAGGATGGCACAGAAACAAGATTTAACAAAGATGATAGGAACCAAGACATACGGAGAAAACCTGATCTCGACGAGATGGAAGTATTTTCAGTTGGAGCTAAAGGTCTTGGGAAATCCATTTTGAAACATTTTGATAAGGAATTTGACAAAATGGTTTGGTATGTGCTGAACAACTGTGACGATGTAGAACGTTATATGAAGTAAGTAGTTAGCTTCACTTTAATAACTACTTCTCAATGTTGCAGACATAATTGTCCTGTATTTCATATGTGTTTTTTCTATGTTTCAGTGAATTCCGACAAGAATTGGGAGGTAGGGGTGTGCGTGACATCGAGGAGACGGTTCAGAGAGAGTTTGGAGGTTGGTTTGCAAACCATGTGAGACGAGCTTGGACAATGCATCAGAAGATTTGAAGTCTCTGGCTGCTGGGCCAGACCGGCGTGTAGTAGTATACGCTGGTTGCAACGTAAAGGGTGCGAGGTTTCGCACGCTTACTCGGGATAAAGACCTGGAGACTCAAAATTCGGGCGTAGCGACTAAGGGATCTTTTGGTGATGCAGATGAGACCGACTACTATGGTGTTCTGCAAGAAGTTCTTGAACTGCAATGACGGGACTAACAAACACGGTGACAGTCCGTGTACTTGTTTCGTTGCGATCGGGTTCGACCTTGCGGGCAAGGGTTCCAAGATAAAAGATGATGGTTATTTTAAAAGCGTTAACACTTCTATCCTATGGTTCAAGAATTCACCATTCATATTGGCCAGTCAAGCCGAAACATGCTTCTATTTGGAGGATACAAAGTTTGGTGATCCGTGGAAAGTGGTGCAGAAGTTCAGCCATAGACATGTGTACGACGTTCCAGAATTAGAAGATGGTAACGATGATGCATTTGTACGGAATGAAGACGCATACCAGGACGATGAAGGTTCAGTCGACCATACATTTCATGATGTTGTCGACCTAGACGAGGAAGCAGAGGTGGAAGTAGAGGAGGATGATCATCGTGTTCGCCGAAGTTGTACGTATTCATGATGCTCGTACAATTCGTGAACTAGAGAATGGGGAAGATAGTCCCAATGTTGACATGGATATGAGCGAAGATGAACTAGAGAATCAGGAAGATAGTCTCATATTGGAAGAGAACATACATGATGACGAGGGAAAAAATTCAGAAGAAGATAGTGATTTAGATTGATAGAAACATGTAATGCATACAACTATATGTTTTGTTCCAAACATTTGAAATGTTCTTATTTAGATGTTTACGATCTCGAACTTGTCATTGAATTATCCGGAAGGGTTTAAGAGCAAATTAATATAAGCAAAAATATGGACAAATATAAGAAAGCCAACATGTCGGTAACATAACTTTGACAATGGTTTTAATTAATCGACACTTGACACGATTACAACCAGCAGACGACGATATGACTAACTATTGTTTTAACACAAGCAAAATCGACAATCGCATAAAGAGTCTTACAACTTAATTTAAACCTAAAGGGGCTGCATAGTTGGACACACGGGCACCATGAATCATGGACTAGCTACTCCAGATCGATTTCAGGCACATGGGTAGAAAACAAGTAAACCCCTGCATTTCCCAGGTAAAGCAAGAACAGCATCTTGTCACCCATCTGAAGGTGCTTTTCCTTGTCCATGAACTCCTTCCACCCACTGACGCAGAGATGACCATCGTCTGAAGAAATTGCGTAGGACGCACGCACCAAAATACTGGGATGGCACACAATACTGATTGCACCATATTGTTCCATATCTTTAGGAACCAAACGGCTAGGGATTTTCTGTTCCAACGAGTAGGGACATAGTTTAGTTAACACTTGTACGTAATGTAGGTCGCAAACTTAATGAAATGATATGATCTACCGCTTACCACGTGTTTGTTGTAATTTTCGCTGTTTGTCCAATTCGAGTATGCAGCATTGGGACAACTAGTGCTCCTTGATCATAATCTCCAGCATTGTGGTACTCAACAAGGTAGTCCAAGTTGTCCACCTGAAGAATGACGCGTATGCATCATCCTCCAATTTATCATTGTTCCATCAGTACTCTACCGAGCGAGTCAACAATGTCACGCTTCGTACGGGACAACTTGGTAGTAAGCTGCATAATTAAAATAATCGACATAAGATGGAATAATTAATATGATCAATCATTCTGTCCAAAGGTGGAAAATTACCTGGATGGATTAGTGGTTCGGTTCCGGTTATTACAAGAGTATCCCGACTCGGATGAGTTAACTCGAAAATTAACTCCATGCCAACCTTAAAATTGTACACTCTAGCAAATTCGTTCCAAAATCTTCCGTTGATATAGGTTCCGCCAGCTCTGTTGGTAACATTAACAACAAATGCATGGCCATCTTTGGTTTTGAGTGCAGCTTCAAAAGTTGTCCTGTGGGAGGTCTGGACACCATACTTCTTAAGGAAATACGGTCTATAGTAGCAAGGGATGACCTAAATTCAGTAGAGTTAATACAAAAGTAAGTTAAATATGTGTCTACTCGGATAATCACCGAGTCTCAGATCTTGGACTTCTATCGGCACATATCCGAACTTCTATCGGCACATATCTGAACTTCTATCAACACATATCTCGAACTTCTATCGGTATAGGACTCGAACTACCGATACCTCTATCTCTAACAGCTACAACTATCGTAAAACTGGTATGAACGTAAAAGTTATCACAACTATCCTAAAACTCAACCATAAATAAGCGGTTAATACATATGGTGACCAACAATTATTACACACATCTGAATAATAGTACTAAACTAGCAATAACTACTAGGATCACGTGTTAAACTTTGATGTGGCGGCGAATTAATAAAACATCTGAATGAATTTTAAACTTATAAGTGCATGTACTGTCTTCTCCTCAAAACCCTCTTGTAGTGTTTGCACGAAAAAACCTAACGCGACTCCCCCCCGCCGCACATCCCCTTCTTGTCAAAGCAAACCGGACACTGCAAAAAATATGAAGAAAGATTACAAATCGGAAACAACGATCGATCGCGAGACGTACATGTTATTTACGTACTCCACTAGTAGGCGCCATCCTTGGTCTCGACGCGGAGCGAGAGTCTTACAAGTCTCGCCGGCGAGAGACGTGGCGAGCTGTGGCGGCGAGAGACGTGGCGAGATCGGGCGGCGGCTGAAGGAGGTCGTGATATGATGGCCAGTTATATCGTGGAGTAAATTTCGGTAGGTCAAGAGGAGTGCAAATGGGCGGTGCTGGGTTTTGACGTGACAACACGATCGAATGCGCGTCAGTTGGACTAGACCCGCGTCAGTTTTCTCTTCGTCTACCGTGTCAATATTCACACGGAGTAATTAATGGGGATGATATTTATCCCCTTCCCCCTCCCCTACCGTCTCAATATTCGCACCGCATCCTGGTTTCCACACTTCTCGTCGTCTCCTCTCCCTCATTATCTTCGTCTCCCGCCGCTGCGTCGCCATGGACATGGATGAGCAGCAAATGTACAACTGGACTAGCACGCGCGCAGTCCACATCCACGACGACGAGGACCTGGAGGTCGTCTACACCAACGACCCCTGGGAAGTGCGCCACGTCCTCGACATGTACACGGAGTGGCTCAGGGAGGACGAGCACAAGTTCGTCGGCCTCGACTTCGAGTACACCAACCATCGAGCTGAGGATGAGAAGAAGATCGCCGTGGTTCAACTCTGCATGCGTCGACATGTGCTGGTGTTCCACTACGCAGCGTAAGAACTAATCCCCTTTTTTAATCTTTCGATTGGGGTTTTTTACTTGCCGCCGTTCGTCTCTCTTTGACTTTCGTTAGACATTGTTCCCGAAAATCAGTACATTCCCGATCTAAATCTGCTAGACATTGTTCCGTGAAAAGCAAGACATTCCCGATCTAAATCTGCTACACATTGTTCCCGATTTATTAATTTGTTTCATCTTCGTCTCCTCTCGTAGGTTCTTGCATATTTGTAACTGATCCGTGACTAGTACATTACTTTGTTTATTGCAGTGCTAATCGGTGGGAGTCTCCGGCTATCCGCGATTTCTTTCGAGAAGGCGCTACGTTTGCGAGTGTTGACATCCGTGGTGACAAGAGAGTTCTGTGGAGGACATGGCACATGGAGATTCCTTGTGAGTACTACATCGATCTCCAGGACGAGTACTTCAAGTACACTGGTCATGCGAGGGCTGGCATGGCTACCATGGCAGCAAGACTCATTGATTCATGGTTCGGTGCTATGAAGAAGAAGTTCCACCACCATCGGCACAGATTGTGGGGGGACTTCCCACTTCCAAATATGAACATCGAGTATGCAGCCATTGATGCTTGGGTCTCGTACGAGCTCTACCGCAAGATCGTGGTCGACAGAGTCCTGCTGATGGTGGATTGATCATCTCTTCCGCTGCATGACCCCCTGATCTTTTGGTTTGGTCTCCCTCCTGCGTGAGGTGCTTTTGGCTAGTAGTCCGTTCTTTTGAAACTGTAAATATTTTGCCATGATATGTTAACAATTGTCTTGGGAGGTTTCAATTTTATGTTGTGTACATCCTAGTACTTCAAAGTGCTAGTAAACTAAATGTTCAGAGCAGTAGAGTTCTTCAAAATCAAAATATACCAGACGTAAAAATCACCAAAAATTGTGATTCAAATTTTCTTTATGACTTTTACTCATTTTTCTGAAATTTTTCATCGAAAAAATCTCAAAGTGGTGAACAATAACATAATATGGTGGCCCCATGGTGGACATGTGTCGAACGAGGGGTTTTCGGACGAAAAGAGGTGGAAATCGCCAAAAACTCACCAAACCACCATGGATTTGGGGCATGATTTGGCACCCTTGTGCACATTGTGATATGACACCTTGGTTGCTATGGGTTTTGATTTTTTGGAGTTGGTGGCATGTTGTCCCCATGGTGGACATGTGTCGAGCGAGGGGTTTTCGGACGAAAAGAGGGGAAAATCGCCAAAAACTCACCAAACCACCATGGATTTGGGGCATGATTTGGCACCCTTGTGCACATTGTGATATGACACCTTGGTTGCTATGGGTTTTGATTTTTGGAGTTGGTGGCATGGTGTCCCCATGGTGGACATGTGTCGAACGAGGGGTTTTCGGACGAAAAGAGGGGGAAATCGCCAAAAACTCACCAAACCGCCATGGATTTGGGGCATGATTTGGCACCCTTGTGCACATTATGATATGACACCTTGGTTGCTATGGGTTTTGATTTTTTGGAGTTGGTGGCTTGGTGTCCCCATGGTGGACATGTGTCGAACGAGGGGTTTTCGGACGAAAAGAGGGGGAAATCGCCAAAAACTCACCAAACCACCATGGATTTGGGGCATGATTTGGCACCCTTGTGCACATTGTGATATGACACCTTGGTTTCTATGGGTTTTGATTTTTTGGAGTTGGTGGCTTGGTGTCCCCATGGTGGACATGTGTCGAACGAGGGGTTTTCGGACGAAAAGAGGGGGAAATCGCCAAAAACTCACCAAACCACCATGGATTTGGGGCATGATTTGGCACCCTTGTGCACATTGTGATATGACACCTTGGTTGCTATGGGTTTTGATTTTTGGAGTTGGTGGCATGTTGTCCCCATGGTGGACATGTGTCGAGCGAGGGGTTTTCGGACGAAAAGAGGGGAAAATCGCCAAAAACTGACCAAACCACCATGGATTTGGGGCATGATTTGGCACCCTTGTGCACATTGTGATATGACACGTTGGTTGCTATGGGTTTTGATTTTTTGGAGTTGGTGGCATGGTGTCCCCATGGTGGACATGTGTCGAACGAGGGGTTTTCGGACGAAAAGAGGGGGAAATCGCCAAAAACTCACCAAACCAAGCATGGATTTGGGGCATGATTTGGCACCCTTGTGCACATTGTGATATGACACCTTGGTTGCTATGGGTTTTGATTTTTTGGAGTTGGTGGCATGTTGTCCCCATGGTGGACATGTGTCGAGCGAGGGGTTTTCGGACGAAAAGAGGGGAAAATCGCCAAAAACTGACCAAACCACCATGGATTTGGGGCATGATTTGGCACCCTTGTGCACATTGTGATATGACACCTTGGTTGCTATGGGTTCTAATTTTTTGGAGTTGGTGGCTTGGTGTCCCCATGGTGGACATGTGTCGAACGAGGGGTTTTCGGACGAAAAGAGGGGGAAATCGCCAAAAACTCACCAAACCACCATGGATTTGGGGCATGATTTGGCACCCTTGTGCACATTGTGATATGACACCTTGGTTGCTATGGGTTCTGATTTTTTGGAGTTGGTGGCTTGGTGTCCCCATGGTGGACATGTGTCGAAAGAGGGGTTTTCGGACGAAAAGAGGGGGAAATCGCCAAAAACTGACCAAACCACCATGGATTTGGGGCATGATTTGGCACCCTTGTGCACATTGTGATATGACACCTTGGTTGCTATGGGTTCTGATTTTTTGGAGTTGGTGGCTTGATGTCTACTTCCCCCTCCTTTTCCTGTAGACAGTGTTGGGCCTCCAAGAGCAGAGGTTTGTAGAACAGCAGCAAGTTTTCCCTTAAGTGGATCACCCAAGGTTTATCGAACTCAGGGAGGAAGAGGTCAAAGATATCCCTCTCATGCAACCCTGCAACCACAAAGCAAGAAGTCTCTTGTGTCCCCAACACACCAAATAGGTGCACTAGTTCGGCGAAGAGATAGTGAAATACAGGTGGTATGAATATATATGAGCAGTAGCAACGGTGCCAGAAAATAGCTTGCTGGCGTGTAGTTGATGGTGGTAGTATTGCAGCAGTAGTAACACGATAGAAACGAGTAAACAAGCAGCAGTAACTCAGCGGTATTTAGGAACAAGGCCTAGGGATTAGACTTTCACTAGTGGACACTCTCAACATTGATCACATAACAGAATAGATAAATGCATACTCTACACTTTTGTTGGATGATGAACACATTGCGTAGGATTACACGAACCCTCAATGCCGGAGTTAACAAGCTCCACAATTAATGTTCATATTTTAATAACCTTATAGTGTAAGATAGATCAAAAGACTAAACCAAGTACTAACATAGCATGCACACTTGTCACCTTCATGCATATGTAGGAGGAATAGATCACATCAATACTATCATAGCAATAGTTAACTTCATAATCTACAAGAGATCATGATCATAGCATAAACCAAGTACTAACACGGATGCACACACTTGTCACCATTACATCGTGCGGGAGGAATAGAACTACTTTAATAACATTGCTAGAGTAGCACATAGATAAATTGTGATACAAACACATTGCAATCATAAAGAGATATAAATAAGCACCTCACTATGCCATTCATCGGTGAATAAGTATTCCGTGAAATATAGCCTAAGAGACCCACACGATGCACACACTTGTCACCTTTACACACGTGGGACAAGGAGTCTCCGGAGATCACATAAGTAAAACTCACTTGACTAGCATAATGACATCTAGATTACAAGCATCATCATATGAATCTCAATCATGTAAGGCAGCTCATGAGATTATTGTATTGAAGCACATAGGAGAGAGATGAACCACATAGCTACCGGTACAGCCCCGAGCCTCGATGGAGAACTACTCCCTCCTCATGGGAGCAGCAGGCGGTGATGAAGATGGCGGTGGAGATGGCAGCGGTGTCGATGGAGAAGCCTTCCGGGGCACTTCCCCGTTCCGGCGGCGTGCCGGAACAGAGACTCCTGTCCCCCAGATCTTGGCTTCGCGATGGCGGCGGCTCTGGAAGGTTTCTGTGGTTTTCGTCGAACGTGATAGGGTTTTCACGACGGAGGCTTTAAATAGGCGGAAGGGCAGCCTCGGAGGGGACCTGGGGCCACCACACCATAGGGCGGCGCGGCCCCCTCCTCTGGCCGCGCCAGGGTGTAGTGTGGGGCCCCCAGGGCTTCCCTCTGGCGGCTCTCGGGTGTTCTGGATGCTTCCGGGCAAAATAGGAACCTGGGCGTTGATTTCGTCCGATTCCGAGAATATTTCGTTACTAGGATTTCTGAAACCAAAAACAGCAAGAAAACGAGCAATCGGCTCTTCGGCATCTTGTTAATAGGTTAGTTCCGGAAAATGCACGAATATGACATAAAGTGTGCATAAAACATGTAGATAACATCAATAATGTGGCATGGAACATAAGAAATTATCGATACGTCGGAGACGTATCAGCATCCCCAAGCTTAGTTCTGCTCGTCCCGAGCACAGGTAAAACGATAACAAAGATAATTTCTGGAGTGACATGCCATCATAACCTTGATCATACTATTTGTAAAGCATATGTAGTGAATGCAGCGATCAAAACAATGTATATGACATGAGTAAACAAGTGAATCATATAGCAAAGGCTTTTCATGAATAGTACTTCAAGACAAGCATCAATAAGTCTTGCATAAGAGTTAACTCATAAAGCAATAATTCAAAGTAAAAGCATTGAAGCAACACAAAGGAAGATTAAGTTTCAGCGGTTGCTTTCAACTTGTAACATGTATATCTCATGGATATTGTCAACATAGAGTAATATAATAAGTGCAATATGCAAGTATGTAGGAATCAATGCACAGTTCACACAAGTGTTTGCTTCTTGAGGTGGAGAGAAATAGGTGAACTGACTCAACATGAAAGTAAAAGAATGGTCCTCCATAGAGGAAAAGCATCGATTGCTATATTTGTGCTAGAGCTTTGATTTTGAAAACATGAAACAATTTTGTCAACGGTAGTAATAAAGCATATGTATCATGTAAATTATATCTTACAAGTTGCAAGCCTCATGCATAGTATACTAATAGTGCCTGCACCTTGTCCTAATTAGCTTGGACTACCGGATCATCACAATGCACATGTTTTTACCAAGTGTCACAAAGGGGTACCTCTATGCCGCCTCGTACAAAGGTCTAAGGAGAAAGCTCGCATTGGATTTCTTGCTATTGATTATTCTCAACTTAGACATCCATACCGGGACAACATAGACAACAGATAATGGACTCCTCTTTTATGCATAAGCATGTAACAACAATTAATAATTTTCTCATATGAGATTGAGGATATTTGTCCAAAACTGAAACTTCCACCATGGATCATGGCTTTAGTTAGCGGCCCAATGTTCTTCTCTAACAATATGCATGCTTAACCATAAGGTGGTAGATCTCTCTTACTTCGGACAAGATGAACATGCATAGCAACTCACATGAAATTCAACAAAGAGTAGTTGATGGCGTCCCCGAGTGAACATGGTTATCGCACAACAAGCAACTTAATAAGAGATAAAGTGCATAATTACATATTCAATACCACAATAGTTTTTAAGCTATTTGTCCCATGAGCTATATATTGCAAAGGTGAATGATGGAATTTTAAAGGTAGCACTCAAGCAATTTACTTTGGAATGGCGGAAAAATACCATGTAGTAGGTAGGTATGGTGGACACAAATGGCATAGTGGTTGGCTCAAGGATTTTGGATGCATGAGAAGTAATCCCTCTCGATACAAGGTTTAGGCTAGCAAGGCTATTTGAAACAAACACAAGGATGAAGCGGTGCAGCAAAACTCACATAAAAGACATATTGTAAACATTATAAGAATCTACACCGTCTTCCTTGTTGTTCAAACTCAATACTAGAAATTATCTAGACCTTAGAGAGACCAAATATGCAAACCAAATTTAAGCATGCTCTATGTATTTCTTCATTAATGGGTGCAAAGTATATGATGCAAGAGCTTAAACATGAGCACAACAATTGCCAAGTATCACATTACCCAAGACATTTATAGAATTACTACATGTATCATTTTCCAATTCCAACCATATAACAATTTAACGAAGAAGAAACTTCGCCATGAAAATTAAAAGCTAAGAACACATGTGTTCATATGAACCAGCGGAGCGTGTCTCTCTCCCACACAAGCATGATGTAATCCAATTTATTCAAACACAACAAAAATAAGAAACATACAGACGCTCCAAGTAAAGCACATAAGATGTGACCGAATAAAAATATAGTTTCAAGAGAAGGAACCTGATAATTTGTCGATGAAGAAGGGGATGCCTTGGGCATCCCCAAGCTTAGACGCTTGAGTCTTCTTGATATATGCAGGGGTGAACCACCGGGGTATCCCCAAGCTTAGAGCTTTCACTCTTCTTGATCATAGTATATCATCCTCCTCTCTTGACCCTTGAAAACTTCCTTCACACCAAACTTCTCATAAAACTTCATTAGAGGGGTTAGTACATAATCAAAAACTCACATGTTCAGAGGTGACACAATCATTCTTAACACTTCTGGACATTGCTCAAAGCTACTGGAAGGTAATGGAACAAAGAAATCCACCCAACACAGCGAAAGAAGCAATGCGAAATAAAAGGCAGAATCTGTCAAAACAGAACAGTCCATAAAGACGAATTTCTAATAAATACTTCCGTTGCTCAAATCAGAAAACTCAAAACTAATGAAAGTTGCGTACATATCTGAGGAACACGCACGTAAATTGGCATATTTTTCTGATTTTTCTACAGAGAAAACAGCCCAGATTCGTGACAGATAGAAATCTGTTTCTGCGCAGAAATCCAAATCTAGTATCAACCTTCGATTAGAGGCTTCACTTGGCACAACAAAACACAAAACTAAGATAAGGAGAGGTTGCTACAGTAGTAAACAACTTCCAAGACACAAATATAAAAAAAGTACTGTAGCAAAATAACACATGGGTTATCTCCCAAGAAGTTCTTTCTTTATAGCCATTAAGATGGGCTCAGCAGTTTTAATGATGCACTCGCAAGAAATAGTATTTGAAGCAAAAGAGAGCATCAAGAGGCAAATTGAAAACACATTTAAGTCTAACATGCTTCCTATGCATGGGAATCTTGTAAATAAACAAGTTCATGAGGAGCAAAGTAACAAGCATAGGAAGATAAAACAAGTGTAGTTTCAAAAATTTCAGCACATAGAGAGGCATTTTAGTAACATGAAAATTTCTACAACCATATTTTCCTCTCTCATAATAACTTTCAGTAGCAACATGAGCAAACTCAATAATATAACTATCACATAAAGCATTCTTATCATGAGTCTCATGCATAAAATTATTACTCTCCACATAAGCATAATCAATTTTATTAGTTGTAGTGGGAGCAAATTCAACAAAGTAGCTATCATTATTATTCTCATCAAGTGTTGGAGGCATAGTATAATCACAACAAAATTTACTCTCCATAGTAGGTGGCACCAAAATACCACTATCATTATAATCATCATATATGGGAGGCAAAGTATCATCAAAGAAAATTTTCTCCTCAATGCTTGGGGGACTAAAAAGATCATGCTCGTCAAAACCAGCTTCCCCAAGCTTAGAATTTTCCATATCATTAGCAACAATGGTGTTCAAAGTGTTCATATTAATATGTTCCATGGGTTTTTAATTTTCGGATCAAACCATCCATGTCTTAAATCAGGAAATAGAGTAAAAAGCTCATTGTTGTCCATTATGCCTTACTAGTGTAAACAAGAAACAAAAAGTTGCTATTGCAGGATCTAAAGAAAATAGCTTTGAGTACTTACGGCGCCAGAAAATAGCTTGGTAGCCGAGGTCCAGAGTGTGAGTACCTTTTACCTTTCCTCCCCGGCAACGGCGCCAGAAAATAGCTTGATGTCTACTTCCCCTCCTTTTCCTGTAGACAGTGTTGGGCCTCCAAGAGCAGAGGTTTGTAGAACAGCAGCAAGTTTTCCCTTAAGTGGATCACCCAAGGTTTATCGAACTCAGGGAGGAAGAGGTCAAAGATATCCCTCTCATGCAACCCCGCAACCACAAAGCAAGAAGTCTCTTGTGTCCCCAACACACCAAATAGGTGCACTAGTTCGGCGAAGAGATAGTGAAATACAGGTGGTATGAATATATATGAGCAGTAGCAACAAGTGCCGGAAAATAGCTTGCTGGCGTGTAGTTGATGGTGGTAGTATTGCAGCAGTAGTAACACAATGAAACAATAAACAAGCAGCAAGTAACTCAGCAGTATTTAGGAACAAGGCCTAGGGATTAGACTTTCACTAGTGGACACTCTCAACATTGATCACATAACAGAATAGATAAATGCATACTCTACACTTTTGTTGGATGATGAACACATTGCGTAGGATTACACGAACCCTCAATGCCGGAGTTAACAAGCTCCACAATTAATGTTCATATTTTAGTAACCTTATAGTGTAAGATAGATCAAAAGACTAAACCAAGTACTAACATAGCATGCACACTCGTCACCTTCATGCATATGTAGGAGGAATAGATCACATCAATACTATCATAGCAATAGTTAACTTCATAATCTACAAGAGATCATGATCATAGCATAAACCAAGTACTAACACGGATGCACACACTCGTCACCATTACATCGTGCAGGAGGAATAGAACTACTTTAATAACATTGCTAGAGTAGCACATAGATAAATTGTGATACAAACACATTGCAATCATAAAGAGATATAAATAAGCACCTCACTATGCCATTCATCAGTGAATAAGTATTCCGTGAAATATAGCCTAAGAGACCCACACGGTGCACACACTGTCACCTTTACACACGTGGGACAAGGAGTCTCCGGAGATCACATAAGTAAAACTCACTTGACTAGCATAATGACATCTAGATTACAAGCATCATCATATGAATCTCAATCATGTAAGGCAGCTCATGAGATTATTGTATTGAAGCACATAGGAGAGAGATGAACCACATAGCTACCGGTACAGCCCCGAGCCTCGATGGAGAACTACTCCCTCCTCATGGGAGCAGCAGCGGTGATGAAGATGGCGGTGGAGATGGCAGCGGTGTCGATGGAGAAGCCTTCCGGGGCACTTCCCGTTCCGGCGGCGTGCTCGAACGGAGACTCCTGTCCCCCAGATCTTGGCTTCACGATGGCGGCGGCTCTGGAAGGTTTCTGTGGTTTTCGTCGAACGTGATAGGGTTTTCGCGACGGAGGCTTTAAATAGGCGGAAGGGCAGCCTCGGAGGGGACCTGGGGCCACCACACCATAGGGCGGCGCGGCCCCCCCTCTGGCCGCGCCAGGGTGTAGTGTGGGGCCCCCAGGGCTTCCCTCTGGCGGCTCTCGGGTGTTCTGGATGCTTCCGGGCAAAATAGGAACCTGGGCGTTGATTTCGTCCGATTCCGAGAATATTTCGTTACTAGGATTTCTGAAACCAAAAACAGCAGAAACAAGAATCGGCTCTTCGGCATCTTGTTAATAGGTTAGTTCCAGAAAATGCACGAATATGACATAAAGTGTGCATAAAACATGTAGATAACATCAATAATGTGGCATGGAACATAAGAAATTATCGATACGTCGGAGACGTATCATGGCTTGGTGTCCCCATGGTGGACATGTGTCGAAAGAGGGTTTTTCGGACGAAAAGAGGGGGAAATCGCCAAAAACTGACCAAACCACCATGGATTTGGGGCATGATTTGGCACCCTTGTGCACATTGTGATATGACACCTTGGTTGCTATGGGTTCTGATTTTTTGGAGTTGGTGGCTTGGTGTCCCCATGGTGGACATGTGTCGAAAGAGGGGTTTTCGGACGAAAAGAGGGGGAAATCGCCAAAAACTGACCAAACCACCATGGATTTGGGGCATGATTTGGCACCCTTGTGCACATTGTGATATGACACCTTGGTTGCTATGGGTTCTGATTTTTTGGAGTTGGTGGCTTGGTGTCCCCATTGTGGACATGTGTCGAAAGAGGGGTTTTCGGACGAAAAGAGGGGAAATCGCCAAAACCGACCAAACCACCATGGATTTGGGGCATGATTTGGCACCCTTGTGCACATTGTGATATGACACCTTGGTTGCTATGGGTGTTGATTTTTTGGAGTTGGTGGCATGGTGTCCCCATGGTGGACATGTGTCGAAAGAGGGGTTTTCGGACGAAAAGAGGGGGAAATCGCCAAAAACTGACCAAACCACCATGGATTTGGGGCATGATTTGGTACCCTTGTGCACATTGTGATATGACACCTTGGTTGCTATGGGTTCTGATTTTTTGGAGTTGATGGCATGGTGTCCGCATGGTGGACATGTGTCGAACGAGGGGTTTTCGGACGAAAAGAGGGGGAAATCGCCAAAAACTCACCAAACGAAAAGATCATGGGGTTTCGGATGAAAAGAGGGGGAAATCGCCAAAAAATCATCAGTAACTAGTGGGACTGAGTAAATGTTGTGACATTCATGTGGAAAATTCAAATTTAAAATTTTCATGAGGTTTGGTGTAGTTTGATGTGAATTTACACAAGCGAGGGCATTTTCGGCATTGGGAAAATTGGTAGCACGTGCTGGTCTCATTTGGCGTCACCACATTACCCTACAACAGAAGTTTCATTTGGAAAAAGGTTTGACAACCTCTTAGTGCAATTAGGTCAACCTAGGTTTCACCAAACACTCAAACTTTCATATAAAATTGAAACTTTGTTGAAATCTTTCCAAACCTTGTGTATTGGCCAATGTGTGGCTAACACTTTCCATGGAAAATAACAAACTAGAAAAAAATTTGTTTCCCTACCAAAGCACTCACAAAAGTGAGGTGCGTAGTGAAAGATTATGCCCGTCTACCTCGAACGGGCGGTTCTTGACCATTTTTGAGGTAGCTAACTTGAAATGGACTGAAATTTGGCATAAGGGTGCATCAACATGTGGGTAACGACGCTAGCATGCTATCTTGGCAGTTTGGTTTGAAAATTTTCAAAAATTCATCCCCTAAACTCAAGAAGAGGCTATGTGTGATCACTAATTCGTATTTCAAATATTTTAGAGTTTTTAATACCCATACTGAAAATTACGTGCCAGCCCATCCGTCATGCGTGGGACCCATGTCAAAGTAATGGGAAAGTGGACTGACTACATGCAGCAATCCACGTTTTCACACCCACGCGACAGACAGAGGAACCCAAACGGCAGCACCTACTGTATATCCATCGGCCACATCGTCTCTCCCACCCGCAACTTCTATTCCCCAATCTCTGGCGAAAAACCCTGCTTGCACCTCCACCAGCGCAACACCGACCTCCCCTTCCACCGAAGATCCCGAAGATGAAGCGTGTTCGCGGAGATGAGCCGGAGGCGAGTGCGGTCGTCAACGTCGACAGAGGCGGCGGCGATGGTCCGGTAGTAGTCGACGTCGCGGAGGCGGGATCTTCTTCCGGAACTGGAGCCGCTCTTCGCCGCGCCGTGACCGTGGAGGGCTCCGCCCAACCGGCCGTGGTCGCCGTCGCTGATGAGGCCAAGGGAGACGTCCTCGCTCCCGCGGCACAAGCAGATGACCAGGGCTTCGATCTGAATGACCCGTTCTACCGCCACTCCAGGCAGTACCGTGAGCTATATGGCCCCAGAGAGTGCGACGAGTTCGAAGAGGAGGCCTCCGACAACTGCAGCGAGGTACTCTACTATTCCGATCGATCCCCTATTTTTCTTGATCTTACTGTTCACCATAGGGTTTGCTCATAGGGTAGATTGATTTGCCCTGTCTGCGACTTCTTGTACAAATTGATGATTACGGGGTTCTTGCTCATCTGATTTATGGTTTGTAGTTACTAGATCTGTAATATTTGATGCACATCTTGATTCAAGCGTAAAGATTCCTTTTGTGTGATGAATCATACCTGCTTAGTGTAACGCTCACTGCA
The DNA here is from genome assembly GCF_022539505.1 of Lolium rigidum. Classification (NCBI taxonomy): domain Eukaryota; kingdom Viridiplantae; phylum Streptophyta; class Magnoliopsida; order Poales; family Poaceae; genus Lolium; species Lolium rigidum. Next base: position 131,170,027 of record NC_061513.1, read on the forward strand.
TTTCAAACTTAAATTCATCCGAATATGAATCATACCAGAGTGATTATGATTACAAGAATTATATTATAGGTACTATTAATTGATCTGATACATGGATTTTATAATCACCATTTGTCTTAAACTGGTGCTTATTTATACGATGAAACCATAGTGTGTACATCATTTTTATTTGGGGAACAAATGAATTATCAGTTGCATGTAATTTATGACCATAATTTTTGTTCAATTCCTGCTTATTGACGTCATGAATCCATATTGTTTTATGAATCAGTACATCTTCAGGGAACAAATGATTGATCCCTGATCCATGAAATTTATAATCACCATTTTCTCTTAAATTGGTGCTTAGTTATAATACTCGAAATAATGATTGGACTACCCATGAACAAGTTGTGACAACAGTTTAAATTGGTGGTTATTTATATTAGTGAAGTAATTATGTATGGTTGGATCCGGATCATAAATGTTGATTCTACATGATTAATTCTTAATAATGTTCATACAAAAATATTTAATGCTTCAATTGTATTTCGAGTTAATTTCCTTCTCTCACTTCTTCTTTACTTTCAAAATCGCAGGAAGACTCGAGGACGTTGACGACGACAAGGAGGACCGGGACCGGAAGAGCCGCTTCGTTCGAAGAAGGCGAAGGCCGGCCAGATCCCTTTCCGTCGTAACGGAAAGCCACATTGCCCATTCTGCGGCAGGGTTTTCCCGAACGATCTCGAGTGTCTGATCCAGCACGCGACGGGAGCTGGAAAAGGTAGCAAGCAGAAGCACAAGCCTGCTAACAAGGCGAAGCACGCTGCCTTTGGCAAGTTCCTCAGGGACTACGTCAGGATTGGCCTCATCCCGCTCGTCGGTCCAGCTGTTGGCCCTCATGTTCTCCACTAAATTTAGTTTCTGTTTAGTTGTTCCCCTGGAGGTTCATGGTTAAACTATGTCATGTTTCAAAGACTATGTTCTACTTTTGTTATTTGGAACCTGGGCAATCATACCCAGTTGTTTAACTTCCAGCCTAGTGGGCTTGTTCTGTTTTCCCAAGGCCCAGGGAAGTAAAACACTTAACTTCCAGCCTAGTGGGCTTGTTCTGTTTTTCCCAAGGCCCAGGGAAGTACATATTAATTTGCAAAAAATGAACAATTAAAATCAGTGAAAATTGAACTGGCAGTAGAAAAAATGCAGGACCAAATAGTCAATCATAAAGTGTACCCCCTACATAATCCCACTATACAATCCCTTCACACAAGAGCGGCCAGGGTAGCGAAATGACATAAACACACAATGGGCACACACAAATTGTAGACTAAAACAATTATATCATATGACAATGATTATATCATATGATATCAACTGAAACTTCAATACCACCACGGCCGCCCTGGTTGAAAAGAATGAGAACAACATTCCCCGATTCAAAGTTATACTCCTTAGTAAACTCCGACCAGCAGGAATCGAACTTCATCCTTCCATCAGTAGTAGTGTAGTATGCACCCTGAGGGCGGTAGCCATAGTCATCAACAAAAAAACATGCCTCCCCACTTTCAGAGATATTCAAGGACCTAACAACTTCCTTCGGTATACGCTGAATAATAAAAATTAAATTATATATGGGAAGGATATAAAGGATAACTAAGATTACATAAAGAAAAGGAGAATTATACCGATCCATTGCCCTTCAAATCAATATTCGTCAAGGTGTGCACAAAAACAACACCAAGACCAAGACCACGCTCACGGAGAAGTTGTTCCTTCTTCAATGTTTGAGCAGTAGTAAGCATAACACCTTTAGTGTGGACAACTGCAGTTGGAATTTCTGCATACAAATTTAAAATTAATAAAATAATAAAAAAGAGGAGATATAACATCAGTTATATTAAAAAAAAATGGGCAACACATGGTAAAGGAGAAAACAGAATTACCATCGACACGATGCTTTTCAGTGCCATCAGGACCTTCTGCAAAAATCCCAAACAGTTCAGGAGCACTATCAAACCCAAACATGATACAGTCACCAACTTTCAGGTCGTAGTCATGAAGGAATTTTTGGTATCCACTTCCAAAAACACGTGTCTTCGAACTGCCTTTCTTAACATGAAATTTGTACTTCACTACATCCGATGTAACGACAAAAAAGATATTACCAACAAGGTTGTTGAACTGCCTCCTCACAAAACAAGGCACAGTCTGAAAAAACAGTAGAACAAAAATGCAGAAAATAAGGATATAGTCTAGAATCTGTCAACAAAAAAGATACATTCTAAAAAAGGATATATACCATAAAGTCATCAAATCTGCTTCCAAGATAACAACGAAATGAACCGAGAGTCTCCCGCCTCTGCTGACAATGATTGCCCATCGAACCACAAACAACACGAGTTCATCCCGTGTATATTTAGCAATTACCAAAGCTAGTAAAAAATACAGGTAGGTAGGGCATGTTCATAGAAATCTATCCATAGATCTGAAACCATACACATATATCCATAGATCTGAACAAACAAGATTATTCAGAGGACAAAAAGGATTTTCAACAAATAGAGAAAAAGGAGGTGAGGTGAAGTAGTGACATGTAAAAACATATTTTCCTACCTCTCAAAACAAACGAAAATCTTCAGAGAGAAAAGAGTTTTTCAGCACAAAAGAGAGAGAAAGAAGATGAAGGAGACTTGCTTCACCGCATGAACAAGGGAGGGCCAGAAGGCAAAACCAACCAGGGGCATTATAAATACAATAAGTAGTAGTAACTGCCTACAACCGCTATTTAATGAGGCTGTGGGGTAGATGGTGGTTGCTATCCTGTAAGTTCAAAAGTCAAACACAAAGTATCTCATGCAAAAATGGAGCCCACTGCTATTATGTAATCTCTGTCAATAAGTTCACAATGGCAAAACATCAGCACACTGAAAAATACATTGAATCATAAAGTTGCACTTCAAAATTATTTAAAACCATATGATTTACAACTTCAAATGTACAACAAAATGTTGACTACATGCCTTTGTTCGGACTATAGGTTAGGTCAGAACAATTATGGCATGTTAGTCATTTTTTCAACATACATAAAAAACAAATGCTCATTTGTGGACGAAGTGCACAATTATACCAAAGTAGGCATCACTTCAACACATCAAACTACACCAAACCTCATGAAAAATTTAAATTTGAATTTTCCACATGAATGTCACAACATTTACTCAGTCCCACTAGTTATCGATGATTTTACATTGAATTTAGCATTTACTATGAGTTTTACTCGTTTTCTGTCATTTTTTAATAAAAAAATCAACAAACACCTAAAATTGTCAGAAAAATCTGAAACTCCTCGAGCACACATACCTACCCTTCATGACCACTCACAAAAATTTGCAGCTCAATCCGAGTCTTTGAAGTGCGGTTGCTTGAAAAAGAGCCCTTCACCGACATGATCGATGTGGGTCCACACATGGATCGACCCAACCAACATGAGGTTCCACAAGTGTTTTCAGACAAAATCTCACATGTGTGAACAATAACATGTATATGTGGGATGTGTTCTCACATATACCTCACATGCAAAAGGTTTTACAACTTCCGGGGTCGACGATTCGACCGTTATGCCGAAAATGCCCTCACTTGTGTAAATTCACATCAAACTACACCAAACCTCATGAAAAATTTAAATTTGAATTTTCCACATGAATGTCACAAAATTTACTCAGTCCCACTAGTTACTCGATGATTTTACATTGAATTTAGCATTTATTATGAGTTTTACTCGTTTTCTCGTCATTTTTTAATTAAAATATACATGTACAGTTCCATTTTCAGAGTAATATTTTTTCTTTCGCGGCAAAAACTTGTTCCCTCCAAATTGTAGTACGCCGGCTGCCAAAACGCCCAAATTTTTTGTTCCCTCCACTCCTCCCGCGCACCCCACCTATCAAATATTTCGCCCTCCCTTATATACGTCGTGCCTCTCCCGCATGATTTACGAGCATCTTAACTCCCCACCCCCCGACCTCATCCTCTCGTGCTCACCCCGATCCGGTGTCTTCGCCGGACGTTCTTCCATCTCGCATCTATCTCCCCGGCCGGTGGTCGCCATGGCCGGCAGTCGTCGAAACGTCGGGGGAAGGAAAATTGCGCACACACGTCGAAGAAGGCACCCAGCCTCGAAGAAACGCCAAGGTAAATCTGTCGGTGATCGGCTTGTTGTTGTGTTTTTCGGATGGTTAGATCGAGAGATCGGTTTTACATGTCTACCACGCCCGTTTGACCTATATCTAGATCTTGCATATTTGATAGATCCAATCCCGACATCATACGTATAGGGTTTATCGTTTTTATTGCAGAGACAATCATGTCGTGCTATACAATCTTTGCCATCCCGCTGCTGTACAATCTTTTGCATAGACAATTGTTTGCCGAAACACTTAACTGAACTAATTCCAGCCGTTGCCGAAAACAGCCCGACGAGCTACGAGTGAACAACGACATTGCTTCGTACTTTTATTCCTCGGTTCGTAGGGAAGCGAGTTTGATCTAGAAAAATTGTTTGTCTGTTTTCTATGGAACTAGTTAGTTTGCACGTGCAATGCACGTCTTAACAATGTAATGAAGTTTTTTTAATCATGTACTTTGTTTCATCGATCTATTTATTTCCACAATTTTTGTTTATCTATGTTTTTCAAAAGTCAAAAATCAAATTTCAGCACATATCTGAACTTCTATCAGCACAAATCTGAACTTCTATCAGCACATATCTGAACTTCTATCAGCACATATCTGAACTTCTATCGGTATAGGACTGAACTACCGATACCTCATTACGTGCATACCAAGCCCGCCAAGCAACCAGAAGGGTAGTATCCACCATGTGAGGTGGTAGTTGTCCAATAATGACTCGAAACCAACTATCAACAGACATGCATAATTTAGTGTGCGAGGGGAGTCTCATGTGTCAATTATTTGTTACGAGTAGATATCTAAAAGCACATGATGTCCCTTAGCCTGGCATATGCCCCCTCTTATGTTTTGTTCGCCGACATCATACGTAGACACTTATGTTTTCAATCATTTGCTGCTGTACAATATTTTGCAAAGACAATTATTTGCTGTTTTCTATGGAATTGGCCCCCTCTTATGTTTTGTTCACGCTCCGCTCTTCCGATTATTTCAGCGGAGACACAAAACCCCGTCAAGCCGGCATATGAGCTTGCCAAGGAGAAACAAATGCAAGAAAATGTAGTACGCATGGAAAAAAATTTCGCTGAAAGATATGGACCTGGCCACAAATTTCAGAAAGATTTCTCTGGTTTTGCACGTACATTAGTGTATGGTGGGGTACAAATAGGAACTAGTAACAATCTAAAGGACACAGACTGCGAAGAGATGGAGGTCGAAGAGGACCCTTCGTATGAACCGAATCCAGAAGAGATAGCTACTGCCGATGATGATCTTCATTCGGATGAGGATCGGCGCATCGTCGGCAAAACTTCGAGCTCGAGTCCGTGGAACTATGTCCGAACTATGATAGGAAATACGTACATGCTAAATGTTTCCTACTAATGTAGCCTCTACTTTGCTTGCAGATAGTTGCTTCTTCCGCAATAGTTGCACAGAAGAAGCGATCCATACCCGAAGTTGCACCATCCAACATTGCAACAAGATCAATGGCAACAACCGAACCCGAAGCCGGGTCATCCGATGAGCCGACGGCCACTCGCTGGTCCGAACACCGAAGGAGCACCCTCACCTAACCAGATCATGACATCCGGAGGCAGCACCTCATCTCCCGAGGACAATCAAATTGTAAACTTTGAGCGGCAAGGTATGAAAATTTGTAAAAACTAAACACTTGTACCGCATATTTTCATATAAAAGAGAATCATTTCATATCTCTTATTTCGGAGACATTGACAACATCCGGCGGTAGTAAGAGAAAGAGAGGTGGACGCGGACGTACCATGGGCCATGGACTACATGAGTACACAAGAAGACATGGTGGCAATAAGATGCCAATTGAATTCACTGCTGGTGTCGGGAGACCCAAGGATTATGTCCGAGTCAGCAAAGCTGAGCAATGAGGTTGGTATTCACATCCGAGAAAAAATGCCGCTTGCAACACTACTCGGACACGAGTACAAGAAAGATGAAACTCTCAAACATGTCATTCCTCATGCTATAAGTACAGTAGCGGTGAGTCCTGTACAATCTTGGTTTAACCTAATTAGTATGCTACATGATCAACTATCTAAGAATCTACGGATTAATGCATCACTATTTTGCAGGGAAAGTTTAATATGGACAAAAATGATGAGGTGGCTCAAGATGTGTGCACCGATATGCTTGCAAGTTAGTATTCGGCAGTTCCGATATAGGCTTAAAAAGGAGTATTGGCCGAAAATTAAAAATCTCATACTGGAGCAAGCATATCTCAAGAAGCCAGATCATGTAGAAGAGAAAAGCTGGAAAGAACTGGTGAAAAGATGGTTTGATGAGAAGTACCAGGTACATAAACGTTATTCCTTTCAATAACGAGCTACCGAATTCTTACATTTCTCCGATCCGGATAAATAAAATGCATGTACTCGAACATAGGGACTCGTGTGTAATAAATGGAAAGAACGAGAGAAGTCGTGAAACAGTTCCATACCACTCGGATCTCGAAGCTATGTTGCTCACTCGGGAACATCTAGTAAGTGTTCTGAATTTCCCAATACGAGTTCATACTTCAGTCATACACGAGTGTACAATGGTAATGTGCATTCTACATTTTTTCAAGCAGAAGGCTAAGCGACGGAAGAAGAAACCTCTCCAATTGAATTTTTTAGAATCACACACACTAACAAGGATAACATTATGAGTGCTGAAGCAAAAAGTGCATATGTAAGAAATATTTCTTATTAGCACAATATAATATAATCCGAGTTTTGTATGTTGTCCATGCAATGATTGTAATCTTTATGCAGGATCAAATGGTGGCAAAAAAGAGGCACCACGCAATGAAGATGAACCTGATTTGACTGATTTGCAAATTGTTCAGCTAGTTACGAGCGAGAAAAGCCCATCCACCACCCGCAACAGCACATTCCTACCAAGATTGGGCGTCGCAACAAGTTCCAGGAAGTCTTCCGTCTCGGCTACACGCATCCGAGAGCTACAACAAAGACTGCGGATCAAGAGCGGAACTCCATACAGGCAGCTGAAACGTACCACAGTGAGATGCAGGCAAGACTGCAAGAACAAGATGAAAAATTTGAAGAGATCAGGAAGAAGCAGGAGGAAGAACTTGAAGCTGTGAAGAAAGCCCAAGAAGAAAAGACTCTGGCTTATGAAAAGAGGCTGACAGAAATGGATGCCGTGCTTAATTTGCTCTTGAGGACATCCCAACCACCATCCATGTCTCAATCCCGGGGCAACTAATCTATTGCACCACCGTCCTACAACATTATTAATCATAGGTCTTTTAATTTCTTTGTGTTCCAATTGTAATTTTCTTATGAATCTTTCGGTCCGTGAGAGACATATATACTTCTTGTGCCACCATTTAAGTATGATATTTATTGTCTACTTTTTGATATTTCGCCAGTTTTTTGTTTCCCAAATTTCGCAAATAATTCAAATGCTCTCAAATTTTGTCAAATTCAAAAGGTGACGGAAAATGTCACAACGTCACTATTAAATGAAACCACGTGGCACCAATTTCTGGTCCCACTTGTCGAATTTGTGGGTCCCACCGATCAGCATTATTGGGACCCATATGTCGGCAACAACCTGGTCCCACTTGTCCGAATTTTGTGGATCCCACCGGTCAGAATATTGTGGGTCCAGCTTGTCATAATATTTTGTGGGTCCCACCAGTCAGCACCATGCCGGTCCCACATGACGAGATATCCATGTCAGCGCCGTCGGACCCATGTTGTCGGAAGCCAAATGGACCCACATGTAAGGCCACGTATGCTTTTTTGGACCAATCGAAACTTCCCAAGATTTAGATATTGACGAAAGTTGCAATTTTTCGTGACAAACCCGTCCGTCAACAATGAACCTTTGATGTTGACGAATTTGCGAGTCGTCACCATCAAACATTTGACGTTGACGAAAAAATGCATACCGTCACCCCCGATATTTTATGACGGAGCTTCCTTGACGAACCCCATGACGATCAAATTTTGTCACCGCGAAGTAATCCTTGACGAAAATTGGCCTTAACATGACGAAAGTGATTTGTCAAAAAAAATTGTTTTCCTTTGTAGTGTGTACACTGTCAGTCTCATGTAAGCAGTGCGTGCATGCATTGTATCCCTTATTTGATAGACCCGAAAGGTTACTAAGAGCAGGCCAATCGTTGATGGTTACGAAAAGTAACGCTCGTAGGTCAAATTCCTCTTCTTTGTGCTCATCCCACACACGGACACCAGGTCTGCCCCACAACTGTAAAAGTTTATCAACTAATGGCCTTAGGTACACATCGATGTCGTTGCTGGGTTGCTTCGGACCTTGGATGAGCACTGGCATCATAATGAACTTCCGCTTCATGCACAACCAAGGAGGAAGGTTGTAGATGCATAGAGTCACGGGCCAGGTGCTATGGCTGGAGCTCTGCTCGCCAAAAGGATTCATGCCATCTGTACTTAGACCAAATCTTATGTTCCTTGTGTCAGCTGCAAAATCTTTAAACTCTCTGTCGATCTTTCTCCATTGCGTTCCATCTGCGGGGTGTCTCAACTCCCCGTCCGACTTACGGTCCTCTTTGTGCCATCACAACAACTTGGCATGCTCTTTGTTCCTGAACAGACGTTTCAACCGTGGTATTATAGGAGCATACCACATCACCTTGGCGGGAACCTTCTTCTCCGGGTTTCTCGCCCTCAACATCGTCACCGGGGTCATCGCCTCCGATCTTATAACGCAATGCAGTGCATACCGGGCATTCATTCAAATTCTCGTATTCACCGCGGTAGAGGATGCGATCGTTGATGCATGCATGTATCTTCGGAACCTCTAAACCTAGAGGGCGGACAACCTTCTTTGCTTCGTACGTACTCTGGAGGGCAACTCGTTATTCTTTGGAAACATATTCTTCAACATTTTCAGCAAGTTTTCAAATCCCGAGTCAGCTACACCTTCCTCGTGCCTTCCATCTCGACAAATCCAGTGTGCAGCCCAGCTTTTCAGACCATTATCGCATCCCGGGTACAACGACTTTTTGTGATCCTCTAACATGCGATCCAAATTCTCCCTCTCCTTTTCGGTTTCGCGGCGTCTCCGTGCATCGGCAATGGTCCGACCAAGATCATCGGCGGGCTCATCACGTGCCTCTTCTTGATCACCTTCCCCTTCACCTTCCCCACCTTCAGCATCCTCCATGAAAGTATCACCGAAATGATCAAGATAGTTGTCATCGATGATATCATCCTCTTCTTCATCCTCTTCCATTATAACCCCTCTTTCTCCATGCTTGGTCCAACAATTATAGCTTGGCATGAAACCATGCCGAATCAGGTGCGAGTGAACTTCCCTTGAGGAAGAGTAACCCTTCGATTCTTACAGCCAACACATGGACGAGATAACAAAACCCCCTGCTTGTTCGCATTAGCCACTACGAGGAAATCTTTCAAACCCGTAGTGAATTCGCGGAGAGTCGGTTAGCGTACATCCATTGCCGATTCATCTGCATTATTATAATATAAAATATATAATTAACCATCATGCATTTGTTAAACTAAATAGAAATTAAACAATGAACTACACACATGCATATTTTATCAATGACACATATGAAAGGTTCAAGTTGCTAACCGCGATCGAGGAGGAAAAAATAAATGAGGAAGCTCGATCAAGTGTGGCTCCGACACTTCATATCATGTTGGTTTCATGCTCTTGGGGCATTTCATCAAACACCTTGTGTGCATAAGAGGAGCCAAAAGCAAACCAACACCCCCTTGTGAAGTTTGTGAAGAGAAGTGGCACCAAATGGCTAAGTGCTGTGGGCTGGACGGTATATATAGGGGAGGGGCTTTAGTCGCGGTTGTCCTGGCCAACCGCGACTAAAGGCCTTTGGGCCAGGCCTGAGGACATCAACCGCGACTAAAGCCCCTCCCGTCCACCAGCTGGCCACCGAGCGCGATGGGCCCAGGCCTTTGGTCGCGGTTCGCCTCCCGAACCGTGACTAAAGAGCCCATTGGTCGCGGTTCGTATAATTTCGCGACTAATGGGGCTGGACGGAAGCCCTTTTTTCTACCAGTGCACTGTGCTAGGCATATTATATCTGTTACCTGATTCTATGATTTATTCATGAAAAGGGTGCAAAGTAATGATCAATGTTGAGAAATTTCAGCCATTGTGTGATGTGTACGTCATAGTTTTTAAGGCGTTCGCCTTAGGACGCTTAAGCGACGCCTAGGCGATAGAGCGGCCCCCAGCGCCTTTGCGCTTTACCTGCTTTAGGTCCGCTTTAGGCGCTTAGGCGGTAGAGCGCCCTCCAGTGCTTTAGGACGCCTTACCGCCTTAAAAACCATGGTGTAATCTCTTTGATTTCCTCTACTACAAATATTAATCTGTTGGTCCTTGAAAAGTCAACATATTCGCGTACCAGGTTTATATAAGCATTGGTTAGTCATATCGTTGCCAGTGTTGTTGCACATATTATACATATCTGGAAAGGTCAGGTAGCTATTTCCATATAATTTAAATGTTAGGAACACAAGGTATTCTTTTGTTGCAAACAAAACTGATTTGGACATTTTTATGTTTCTCTATGGAATTAGGCATAATAACTTTTTACATCTCTCTATTGTAATATGTTTTACTCTGCAGTAAATAAAATTTAGTTCTGATATCAACTATCATGCCGACTCAAATTTAAATATTTTTGTTCTTTTATGTCATTAATGGAAAATATTTTTTGTAGCAAACATAGCGGCTTGGACGTTTCTATGTTTCTCTTTTGTGAATTTACAATTTTGGCACGGAGGATAGGGAATTTTTTTTTGCAAAGTCGATAGACTCGAGGCTTTGATCTACTAAAGTTATGCACAGTGTCCGTTCCGCTTATTGCTTATTACTATTTTTATAATTTGAGCCTAACAAATATTATTACCAGTTTAATTTTGTTACAACCTTCAGGCAATTCAGACAAGTATTGCCTTAGGTGTGTAATTTCCATTTTGTTTGTTAGCATTAGGAGTTTTATACCTTTTGTAATAGGAACATGTGCATCTCAACCTAGGAATTGTATAGTGAATCTAGATTGGAGGTTGGATCTCAAATAGTATTCCCTAGAGGCCCAAAAATGGAACTGGACATTGAATTTATGAACTAGATGTTATTTTCATCATGATCATGTGTGCTCTTTGGCAATTTTTTGTTGTGGTTGTATAGAGGATACCCAAGACACTAGCATTGGTATTTGTAGGAAACATTGTGTGTGTTGCAGCAAAGAGCGGATATATAACACTAGAAGCTTTTAGGCCTGACATTTGCTTCTACCCAAAGACTGATTATGATGGAGCACTAATATATTTGCTTGCTTCATGTGTGCTCACTGGTTGCCTCCTCATCTTGTGTCACCTTCTTCATGCTTCTTTGTTTCTCTCTCTGTTTTGTTCACTCTCTTCCTTGTATTACCGTCTTTGTTAGTTCAGTTTCCCTAGCAGTGGCATTGCACAGGAGTTAACAAGTAGAATGTTTTCAAAAGAAAGAAATTTTGTTAGTGATGCCCATGATTAATGCTGAAATCTTACCAATGTAGAAATTTGAGGAAGAGTGCGCATCTTTCTTTGTTCCTTTGTTATCTCTCAGTCTTGCCGGTTATTTCTCTCACTGCTGGCATGTATTATGTGTCCATCCGTTGTGCACAATATCATGATGTATATAAGTGAAATGAAATGGTGATGGGAAATTGGCTACATGTTTTTTTTGTTTGAATGGCAAGTTCTTACTTTCTTACATTACAGATGGCTAAATGAAAGGTTCGGAATAGATAAGGCACAACCCAAATGATTGTCGAGAAACATAGAAGTTACTCTTGAATACTAACGACTTGCAAAATTCCACCCATTCTATTGGATAACATGTGGGTATCTACAGACTAAATTGAAATCTGCAGCAAACCGCCTCCACACCTTAAAAGTAGATGTAAGATCGCTTTTTGCTGTGCATGTCAAATCCTCTGTAGCCGGCGCGGCGAAGCGCGCATCTTCTTCTAGTAAGAACTAATACTTGTGCAAAACTCATATGAAATGTGCAAACTACTAATCATGCATAATAAACATAGTTGAAAGAGAAAAACGATTGAAACCAAGGGAAACCCAATGAAAAAACCTCGGTGAAAAGTGTCAATATTTGGAGCTATCATGTACATGCGGGCGGTGTCTCGCTGCCCAGCGGCTGGCACCTCAACCACGCCAGGGTGCACGTACGCGAGCCGCTGACCTGTCCACGGCCCGACACAAATGCGCCGCCGCATCCCTCGTCCCTTGCATGTGCTGCGGTACTACCGCGCGTACCTGGGGGCCGATTTCTACCGAGCTTTCCTCGCCTGGGAGCACGAGGGTCAGCGGGTGATGCGGGAAGTGCGTGACTTCCAACCCGACGAGGATTACGGCAACCTCATCGCGACCACCGACGAGGAGGAGGAGGAGGAGGAGAACGACGACGACGACGAGGAGCACGACGCGGCTCCCGCTGCGGTGAAGCAATGGGCTTTCTCGCCCAACGACTACGACGAGGCCGCGGCCATCGCCCGAGCCTTGGAGGAGTCGAAGGCCGAGAAGGAGGCCAACTGGTCGTGGATGGGCTGGACAAGGTTGTGCGGCTCACGACCATGGTGGCGGAGCACACCGCCTCGCTGCCACTGCCACCGCCACTATTGCTGCATGTGCCCCCACATGCCGCCATCTAAGGGCAGATGGTTCTAACACTGCCTCCTCTGCAACACATGTCGGCCCCGCCGCAGTGCTTGCCACCTCCGCTGCAGTACATGCCGCCTCCGCCGGAGTATCCTCAGCAGGGGCCGTGGACAGCTCCCACGATCACGACGACGATGAGGAGTAAGCGGCAACATCGCCGATGACGACGCTAGAGGCACGCCACCGGTACTTATGAGGGTTTATTATTATTTTTACTTATTGAGGCAACGCGTTTTTAGCAATTGAGATTGAGATCGAAGGGATTAAGGACGGACGAAATCACATACTAAGGACGAAACGGACCAATCCAGGGAAACACTTCTCCCTTTATTATTAGGTATAGATGTAAATTATATTTGAAATAAATAAAATATATACACGCACATTTAATTTTCATTTTCATTTGATTTTTTTATCTTCCGCCAACATACCATCACGAACCTAATAGGTCGATTACGTCGAGCCGCTGAACATACTACCTGACCACGACCCCGCGGCGTGACCCAAATTTCGGTCGCCTCGGCGGAGATGGTCTTGCGTCCTGGTCGACACGCATGGCGCTGGAACAGGAAGAGTACGTGACGGCCGGACAATCACCGGAAGAACGCCACGGTAGCCTCGCCGCTGATGCCGAAATAGTGCGTCGTGATGAAACCGGTGATCCATGGCCTGCGTCAGCCGGCGACGGCCCCACGCATGCCGATGCGGCGCTGGACGGTGCGGTACAGGTTTCGCCCCGGGCGGCGCCTTGGCCGGCTGGACGGTTGGGCCCCCGTGGCGGCGCGGCGGTCACCGCACATATCGTGAAACGGGCAGCAGCACGTACGGCTTCTTTTTTCTTCGTTTCGCTAGCAGGCGTAGGTAGGTCCGCGCCGTCGCTGGCTTTTCCACTCTGGATGGAGGCTGTGTTCATGCCGCGCCCATCTCAGTCCCATTAGGGCATCTCCAGCGGGCGCGCGACTCATTTTAACGTCCGCGTGCATCAGTCGAAATGGTCGAAATCGACCGCGCGTCCGTTTGCGCCGAGATGGCTCCAGCGGCACGGCGTATTTTTTTTGGCCGAATCATTTTTTTTTAATACATGAAACATAATTTACATAGCTAAAACATGAAAAAAAAACCCTAACGCCTACTGCTGCTCCTCGTCTCGATGAGCTTCGGTATCACCCACAGCCAGTTGCCATCTGGGGGAGCGTACGCCGGGCGCGTCGGAGGTGCTGGAGGTGGAGGCGCCCAGAGCTGCGGCTGTGGCGGCGGTGGAGGCGCCCAGGGATATGGTTGTGGCGGCGGTGGAGGAGGCGCCCAGGGCTGCGGCTGTGGCGGCGGTGGAGGAGGCGCCCAGGGCTGCGGTTGTGGCGCCGCCGAGTCCTGTAGTGCCAGTCGAAGGGCTTCATCCTCCGACAGGCCCGACGGCATGACGCCGGTGGCGTGCCGGGGCAGCGGCGGCTGCACAGGCGCGTCGTTCTCGGAGACGAGGACGCTGATGACCCACAAGTATAGGGGGTGTATCGTAGTATTTTCAATAAGTAAAAGTGTCGAACCCAACGAGGAGCAGAAGGTGTTGACAAGCAGTTTCGATGTAGGAATCACTGTAAATGCTCACAGACAAGTATTCAGGGGGTTTTGATGTAGCAGTTGAATAAAGTACGAGTAAGTAAAGTGCGAGAGTAACAATTGCAGCGAGTGGCCCAATCCTTTTTAGCACAAAGAACAAGCCGGTTTGTTTACTTATAATGACCAAACGTTCTTGAGGACACACGGGATTTTAGTCTAGTGCTTTCGCTACATACGGCTAATTAATCTTCATTGTTTTGATAAGTGTTGTGTGGGTGAACCTATGCTAATGCACCGCCCTTCCTAGGATTAATACATACTTGTGATTATACCCCTTGCAAGCATCCGCAACTACAAGAAAGTAATTAAGATAAATCTAACCACAGCCTTAAACTCTGAGATCCTACTATCCCTCCTGCATCGATATACCAACGGGGGCTTAGGTTTCTGTCACTCCAGCAACCCCGCAATTGGCAAACGAGTACAAGATGTATTCCACTAGGCCCATAAAGGTGAAGTATCATGTAGTCGACGTTCACATGACACCACTGGAAGAATAACACCACAACTTAAATATCATAACATTGAATATTACTCAACCATACTTCACTACTAACATTTAGACTTCACCCATGTCCTCAAGAACTAAACGAACTACTCACGAGACATCATATGGAACATGATCAGAGGTGATATGATGATGAATAAAAATCTGAACATAAACATTGGTTCAATGGTTTCACTCAATAGCATCAATAACAAGTAGAAATCAATACCGGGAGAGTTTCCCCTATCAAACAATCAAGATTCAACCCAAATTGTTACAGCGGTGACGATGTGCAGCGGTGGAGACGACGGTGATGATGACGATGGTGATGGAGATGATGTCCAGCTCGATGACGGTGACGATGGCGTCGATTTCCCCCTCCGGGAGGGAATTTCCCCGGCGGATCTCAGCCTACCGGAGAGCTCTTTTCTCTCTGGTGTTCTCCGCTCCGCAGAGGCGGCTGTGACTCTTCGCGACTATTCTCCTGGAGCTTAGGTTTTCGGGACGATGAAATACGCGAAGGAGAGGAGGCCAGAGAGGGCTGTGGGCCCCCTCCCCACAAGGCGGCGCGGCCAGGCCTTGGCCCACGCCGGCCTGTGAGGTGGGCCCATGGCGGCCCTCCTCGGCTCCCCCTTCTGGCTCCCTTCGTCTTCTCGAAAAATAGGAATTTTCATATAATTTCTGTCAATTGTTGATCTTCCGAAATATTGCATTCTGACGGCGCTTTTTCCAGCAGAATCCTGACTCCGGTGCGCGATCCTCCAATAATCATGAAACATGCAAAATAGATAAAATAACATAAGTATCATCTCCAAATATGAAATATATCAATGAATAACAGCAAATTATGATATAAAATAGTGATGCAAATTGGACGTATCAACTCCCCCAAGCTTAGACTTCGCTTGTCCCCAAGCGAAACTGAACTCGGTAAACAGGACCACATGTTTATGGAGTGAAGAGTCGATAATAAAATACGGACAAGAAGCATCATATTCATTCACACAAGACATTCTAGTAAGCTTTCCTCATATAATTCAACTTGAAACAAGTATAAGGTAATCACAAATAAAGGTGCATAAGAAATCATAGTTGGTGATGGCAAACTTCGTTCTTGGTCAGAGAACAATTAACAGGTTATACTTATCTATCGAGCAGCGCTCTCATGTTAAAGTTTATATGGCACAACTTGCATACTCAATCATAATAATCTCCTCATAATCATTTATAACTTTCAAAGCTATATTCATTCGGATAAAACTTATACTAAACAAGGAAGAGTAAGAGACATGATGAAGTAAATCACAATATAGATGGTTTGATCACAACAACTCAAATGCTTGCTTAAGATGGAGGGAAATAGGTTTACTGACTCAACATAAAGTAAAAGACAGCCCCTTCGCAGAGGGAAGCAGGGATTAAATCATGTGCTAGAGCTTTTTCAGTTTTGAAATCACATAAAGAGAGTAAAAGTAACATTTTGAGAGGTGTTTGTTGTTGTCAACGATTGGTAGCGGGTACTCTAACCCCCTTGCCAGACAAACTCTCGAAGAGCGGCTCCCATAAAGTTTTATTTTAGGTTGGCACTCCTCCCAACCTTTGCTTTCACAAACCACGGCTAACCGAATCCTCGGGTGCCTACCAACAATCTCATACCATGAAGGAGTGCCCTTTTATTTAGTTTTATTTAGATGACACTCCTCCCCTCCTTTGCTTTCTCAAGCCATGGCTAACCGAATCCTCGGGTGCCTTCCAACAATCACATACCATGGAGGAGTGTCTATTTATAAAATTATGAAGGTTAATTAATCGGGGCTGGGAACCCCATTGGCAGCTCTTTTTGCAAAGTTATTGGATAAGTGGATGAAGCCACTAGTCCATTGGTGAAAGTTGCCCAACAAGATTGAAAGATAAAACACCACATACTTCCTCATGAGCTATAAAACATTGACACAAATAAGAGGTAGTAAATTTTGAATTGTTTTAAAGGTAGCACACGAAGTATTTACTTGGAATGGCAGAAAATACCATGTTGTAGGTAGTTATGGTGGACACAAATGGCATAGGTTCGGGTTAAGGTTTGGATGCACGAGAAGCATTCCTTCTCAGTACAGGTTTTTGGCTAGCAAGGTTAATTAGCAAGCACAAGAGTTGAGGGAAACAAACAAATATACATGTGATAGAAACAATCATGCATCTTCCTTGTAAGCACAAACAATTTTAACTTCAGAATAATAAGCTATGAGCTAACAAGAAAGGAAGACAATGAAACAACTACATGTATTTCTCTTTTCTACTTAAACCTCAAAGTGTTATTGCTATTGACCAATGCTAAGTTTGCCAAAACCAAATAGATTAACTCAATGCTCCCAAAGTGATACCAATACTAATAACAAGATCAATCATATAATAGGGATTGCAAACTAAAATAAGATGTGCAATATGTAAATGATAAGACTTCTCATTAATATTCCATAACGATAACTCACACCAAGGGATACATAGACAACCAACTAAAGGAGAGATACTTCCACACTGCAACCCATATTATATGATAACTTCCCTACTCATGATATGACACTACTTGATGGTAAAAAGTAAAAGGTAGTGATGATGTGATACCGCGGCACTCCCCCAAGCTTGGAACAAACCAAGGGGATGCCAATACCGATGATGAATTACTCCTTCGGCGGTGGTGGTGATGAATCCTTGACAAGCTTCTCAACAAGCTCCTGAAGCTCATCAATCTTGTACATGAGGTTGTTATCACCGGAATTTGACCAAGTCAGAGGTGGGCCACGATTGAGATAGACTTGAAGATATACATGAAAGGAAAAAACAAGAATTGGCCTTATGCACGAAGTTGGGCTGAATTGCCCATGTATCTGTAATATAGTAGATCGCATCTTAGATTAAAAGTTAGAGTTTTACTCGTGCACGGTTAGGTGCACGTCCGAATTAGAAAGTCCCCTGGACTATAAATATGTATCTAGGGTTTATGGAATAAACAACAACACAACGTTCACCCCAAAACAAACCAATCTCGGCGCATCGCCAACTCCTTCGACTCGAGGGTTTTCAATCAGGTAAGCGACATGCTGCCTAGATCGCATCTTGCGATCTAGGCAGCACAAGCCCCACGTTGTTCATGCGTTGCGCGTACTGAAGCGTCTTTGATGGCGCGCAACGTAGTTATCATAGATGTGTTAGGGTTAGCATGGTTCTTCGTATAAACATGCTTACGTAGTGCAACCCTTGCATGTCTAGCCGCCCTCACGCCTATCTCAGGTGTGAGGGCGGCACCCTGCTTGTTCATCATCTAGTAGATCTGATCCGTTACGATTGCTCCTTGTTATGCAAGGATTAGTTTAATATCTGCAATAGTTAGGCCTTACAAAGGGGGGGAGGATCCAGTGGCACGTAGGGTGGCGTTCGCAAGTCCTAAACAGGATGTTCCGCGGATCAACTTCATTGTTGGTTCTTTGGCCTTGTTTAGGATCGGCTTATGGCACCGTGCGTGGCCGCGAGGCCCAACCTGGAGTAGGATGATCCGATTATGCGGTGAAAACCCTAAATCGTCGTAGATCTAATTAGCTTCATCTTGATCAAGCAGGATCACCAAGTATTCGTGCACCCCGTACGAATCATGGGTGAATCGGCTCTTTGAGCCGATTCACAGGATAACCTGAGAGCCGATCGAGGCTCGTATTTAATGTTTACGTGTATGCCATGCAGGAACTAAGCGAGGCATCCCCATCACCTTCCCCGACCAGGTATAGGTCAGGTGGCACGCCCTTGCACTTCGCATCGCCGCGTGTGACCGGAAGAGCATTGCGGGCCGTCGCTCGGAGGGGTCTCAGCCAGCCCGCAGCTCTAGGCTCCTCCCGGCTCTACCGTGCTGACAGGCCGCTGCCCGCCGGTGGGTTTTGGCGATCAACACATTCCGGCACGCCCGGTGGGACAATCATCTACATCAACCACATCGCCATCTACATCCGAGATGGCGACGGACGGCACGCCGGTCACCTACGAGGAGCTGCTCGCCGAGCTCAAGAAGAAACATGACGAGATCAAGGCCACCCTCGAAGCCGACCTCATCGGCTCTTTTCGGAGAACCCGTACCCATGGCATCGGATGGAAGGGGTTCTCACCACAAGGTGCACTCGATGGGATAGATCTCTCTCGCCCCGTCGGAGGAACGCACCAGTGCCCTGCGGCAGGAGATCAACTATTTGGTGGCTCACTCGCTACACCGCCACTCTGAAAACTTGGTCAACGTGTTGGAGCGTCTCGCTCTGCGCGTGATCCAGGAGATCATGAGCCACCAGTACTCGCCGTCGGACCAGCTCTCGGGACGCACCAAGGAGAGTTGCCACTCCGGGCCCCGTCCACCGCTGCCATATGCGTTGGCAGCACCAGCTGAAGTGCCGGCTACACCGGCATTCGTCGTCTACAAGATCGGTGGTGACCCTAGTGACTACCAGTTCTTGGCTGAGGCGCCTAAGGAGATCCCTCAAGGATACGCGTGCACGTATGTGCCAGATTGTGGCAACTGGCCACTCTCAAACCAGGCCACAACGTCAGGGACTCCGGCGCAGACAGGGAGGGACGTCGCCGACGAGCTTGAGAAGCGTACGTGGCTAACTAAGTACGCCACCCCGACGAAACTCCCGAGCCCAGCTCCCGCAGCTTGGCTCGGAGCTGGAAAAGCAAACATGGCTGGCTAAGTACGCCACCCCGGCGAATCTTCGAGTGCATCTCCTGCAGCCAAGCACGGCGGATCAGATCAGTACCATACTGAGAGACCGGTCCGGCATTATGCCGAAAAGGAGGGCAATCGGCTATTCCAAGCCGTACCCCGACGAGTACGAGATGATCCCGCTGCCACCTAAATATCGGCTCCCGACTTCTCCAAATTCGGTGGATCGGATGGCTCCAGCTCCATCGAGCACATCGGCCGATATTTGGCGCAACTAGGACCGGCTTCAGTGTCGGATCAGCTACGTGTGAGGCTCTTTTCACAGTCCCTCACAGGATCGGCTTTTGGATGGTATACCTCTTTGCCAGCAAACTCCATCCAGTCTTGGAAGCAATTGGAAGAACAGTTCCATATGCAATATCATTCGAAGCTTCCGAGTCTAGCATTGCCGATCTAGCACAACTACGTCGAAGCGCGGAGAAACGGTGACAGAGTACATCCAGCGCTTCGAGAATCTTAGGAACCGATGTTATTCGGTTCGTATAACCGAAAAGGAAGCAATCGAGTTGGCAGTAGGCCGGCCTTGCAACACAGCTCAAGGACATGGCCTCCCAAGCAGATTATCCTCGCCGGCGCACATGGTTCAGAAACTATCAGCATATGAACAGCGCCACCTGCACTCGTACCAAGACAAGTTCAAGCGTGCGTAGTCATGGTCGATACAGAGGAAGGTGAAGTGCTCGCGGGAGACCAAGAAGTAGCAAGTGGCCGAATGGACTCGGGGAGGAACCCCGTGTCCCGCAAATGGGTAAAGCCACCAGTGGCCGCCCAGGGGATTTGATTTTGACGTGACCAAGACCGAACAAATCTTCGACCTCCTCGCTCAAGGAGAAACAAGCTTGACGATTCCCGAAGGTCTCAAGTTCCCTACGGCGCAAGAGCTAAACGAAAGCCATACCGCAAGTTCCACAACTCGCTTTCACATGCCACCAACGACCGCAGGGTGTGGCGTCAACACATCCAAGCGGCGATAGAGAAGGGGCGTTTAATTTTCAACCAAGACGCCATGAAGGTAGACACCCAGCCCTTCCCCGCCGTTAACATGGTAGAAGTCATCTACCCTGAGGGCTGCCAGCCAGGTCCCACGTTCAGCATCAACATGGTAGGACCTGGGAACCACTCTGGCAAAGATGGAGATGAGGGCAGCTGCTCTCATAGCAAGGATACAGAGGAGGCCGCTCCACGCGATCGGCTCCATCATGATGGCAAGCGCTACGTCACGTAGGGAGAAGTGAAGAACATAAGATATCAACGACCTCTCTCCGATCACCTCCTCAACAAATATGTGAGACAAGCATGACCAACGCCGACGGTCCAACTATGATGATGAAGGAGATCGTCCGGCTAGAGAAGCCGTAAGACATCGTCGGCAGGATCGCGATGAGGAGGAGCACGAGCGCCGTGCCACGGACACATCAAGGGAGCAAGATGACAACGCCGGACACCGGGACTGCCCTTTCTTCGTACACTCGCTGGGATTCAGGAATGAGCCGATTGCCCACAATCGGCAACTGCCCGTAATGCAACAAGAAGAAGAAGGAGGCAGCCAACGTGTCTGTGTTTGAGCGCTTAGGGCCTCTCCCACCACCAAGCAAACGTGCTGAGTCACTTCGTTGGGCAGATCTTGAGGATTCCGAAGTCGAAGGACTAGAAGAAGAAGAAGACAGGTGCCACCGTCCGAGGTGGTGCCCTGACGGACTCAGCCGTTCACAAAAACGCAGGGTTCAGCGGTTGCGCGGCCTGGAGGAAGCCGAAAGGTTATACTCGCATACGCTAAGGAAGGCACGGCCCGATCTGGCCGCAAAGGTTCAGCCGAGCCCTGGATGAAGAGGGTCGTCCACGAAGAATGGAGTGGCGTCCCAAGCAAAAGAAAGCCGATGATGAAACATCGGCTGGCACAAACATGGTGCTTGTCTTGCCGACGGAGCTTAGTGTTCCACGATTATACGATGCACTTAAGGTGGGCGACAGGCAGGCGCGTCAAGTCAGAGGTTGGGTTGGTTTTATCCAGCCTAACCGAGTAGCAAGATTAAACCAATGAGCAAACCGTGCGAGGCTGATCCTTGTGATCGGCCCCAAAAAGTTTATGAAGGGACATTACGGAACCTTCAGTCAGCGCTCCAATCATTATGGAGGCCGATCCCAGCAATCGGCCAAAATTATCCTCACCACATGTTCTGCTTGTGTTCACCTTTGACCCTATCAAGAGCCGACGTGCAGAACTCATGCAGAGCCGATATCCGCCATTCTTTAACGTATTCGGCTCTGGGGGCACCTAAATACGGGAACAGATGCAGTGGGTACATGTGTGCAATGAATACTGGGGGCTGATAGGAGAAAATCGGCCAAGAAAAAAACAACAAAATTTACAGCCGATGCAAGGGCATCGACTTTAGAATTGAGAGGCAGCCGATGCGCAGCCATCGACTTTAGTGGAATTATGCAATGTTTATCGAGTCTCCACCAGATCCAGGCCAACGGTGGTACCTTCTGTTGCCTCGAGTGAGTAAAACAATGGAAACTTCTTCAGCTACTTCGAGCCGATCCGGGTTCCTGAACCTCTTTGTCAAGGATTTCCAATCTTTGGGGCTAGTTCAGCTGAAATGGAAGATTATCGGCTGATTGGAGGAAGAAAGAGGATCGGCTGTGGCGCATTCTCTTCGACATTCTCGCCCGAGTAAGACTCTGGGGCAGCGAGCTCGAGTAAGACTCGGGGGCAACAGGCCTAGTGGATACTCTGTTTAAAGAGCCGATGGGGATGCCATCGGCTGATTTTTCATTGCAGCCTCCTTCACAGATGATGAGTATTAAAAAGGACCATTGGTTTTGGTTGGAAGAATTCCAAGGTTTTCCTGAAGATTCCGCATTATCCGCCGGAATTAGGAAAAATCATCGCTGAAGAAGGAAGGGACGACTTCGAAGGACCGATGCGTTGTTATCGGTTTATTACGCATTGGCAAAGGGGGCGAATCGGCAAGGTCAGTAGAAGAGGGAATCGGCTAAATTAAACTCAAAGGAAATCGGCAAGATCGAATTGGGGAAAGTTCTTCATTGATTAGATTTCTTACATAAAGAGCTGATTGCTCTCAAAAGGAAGTACTAGGGGATACATTGCCCCATCTACTACTACCGGCCCTATTCTAGAGGTCCTATCTACGGGCCATCACCGCCCTCGTCGTCGCCGTCGTCGCCGCCGCTGTCGGCGCTGCTCCCGGCGGGCTCGTCGTCGCTCCGATGGCCGCCGACCGGGCCCTCATTGTCCTCATCTTCTTCGCCGCCGTCATCATCGCCTGTCGAAATCGCCGAGATTGCCCGGCCAGGGCGGAACCGCTTGGCCGGCGGCTCGTCGGAGGAGGTGTCATCCTCCTCCTCTTCCTGCTCCTCCTCCTCCTCGGAAGAGGTGAAGTCGCAGGAGAAGCTGTCGTCGTCGCTCTCCTCCTCCGTTTCCCCAACGGCGAGGAAGTGGAGGTCGCTCTCCCCGTCGGTCAGGGACTTGTCGTCCTCTGACCAGATGGAGAAGTCGTGGCTAGACTCCTCCCCGGCCGCAATGGCGCGGCGGGTGTTGGCCGCGTGGACCTCCGCCGGGTTGTACTCCGGCGTCGGCTCTCGGGATGTGGAGGACTGGCTGGAAGGATCCGATGGAGCAGAGGAGGAAGAAGACATGGTGGCAGGAGGGCTCTTGGAGTGCTAATGCGAAGGGGATGCAGAGGAGAACTGTTCATGGCGGTTAAATAAAAGGGGATATAGTGGAAATTCAATGCCACAGCAGTTTCCGAGGAAGTGGTGCCACGCGGAGAAGTTGAGAAGGCAAGGCATCATGATACTGCAACGGTTCTGCCACGACATGACCCGACGAAGGAAAACAGATTGATTTTGGAATTACCAATTCCAAAACCAGGGGGGCATGTGTTATCACCGGAATTTGACCAAGTCAGAGGTGGGCCACGATTGAGATAGACTTGAAGATATACATGAAAGGAAAAACAAGAATTGGCCTTATGCACGAAGTTGGGCTGAATTGCCCATGTATCTGTAATATAGTAGATCGCATCTTAGATTAAAAGTTAGAGTTTTACTCGTGCACGGTTAGGTGCACGTCCGAATTAGAAAGTCCCCTGGACTATAAATATGTATCTAGGGTTTATGGAATAAACAACAACACAACGTTCACCCCAAAACAAACCAATCTCGGCGCATCGCCAACTCCTTCGACTCGAGGGTTTTCAATCGTAAGCGACATGCTCGCCTAGATCGCATCTTGCGATCTAGGCAAGCACAAGCCCCACGTTGTTCATGCGTTGCGCGTATCGAAGCGTCTTTGATGGCGCGCAACGTAGTTATCATAGATGTGTTAGGGTTAGCATGGTTCTTCGTATAAACATGCTTACGTAGTGCAACCCTTGCATGTCTAGCCGCCCTCACGCCTATCTCAGGTGTGAGGGCGGCACCCTGCTTGTTCATCATCTAGTAGATCTGATCCGTTATGATTGCTCCTTGTTATGCAAGGATTAGTTTAATATCCGCAATAGTTAGGCCTTACAAAGGGGGAGGATCCAAGTGGCACGTAGGGTGGCGTTCGCAAGTCCTAAACAGATGTTCCGCGGATCAACTTCATTGTTGGTTCTTTGGCCTTGTTTAGGATCGGCTTATGAGCACCGTGCGTGGCCGCGAGGCCCAACCTGGAGTAGGATGATCCGATTATGCGGTGAAAACCCTAAATCGTCGTAGATCTAATTAGCTTCATCTTGATCAAGCAGGATCACCAAGTATTCGTGCACCCCGTACGAATCATGGGTGAATCGGCTCTTTGAGCCGATTCACAGGATAACCTGAGAGCCGATCGAGGCTCGTATTTAATGTTTACGTGTATGCCATGCAGGAACTAAGCGAGGCATCCCCATCACCTTCCTGACCAGGTATAGGTCAGGTGGCACGCCCTTGCACTTCGCATCGCCGCGTGTGACCAGAAGAGCATTGCGGGCCATCGCTCGGAGGGGTCTCAGCCAGCCGCAGCTCTAGGCTCCTCCCGGCTCTACCGTGTTGACAGGCCGCTGCCCGCCGGTGGGTTTTGGCGATCAACAGAGGTTGCGGATCATCTCCGAATTGTGCTCGACGCGGTTAAGAAGTATGTCCGACGGCGAGTCCCAACTTTTGGAGTTATTTCCCCACTCTTCAACCTCAGGCTTCATCCTTCCTGCAGTGTTAGAACGATCTATATCCCAATTGCTAGGCAATGCTGCCTTGGGAGTCCTTTCAATTTGACTATTGTAAATTAGATTGCGGAAGGGATGGTAAGTGCCTGAAGAAGATGTCTTTGGAGCTAGGTAATGACGTGGAACCCTTCCTCCAGTGGGAATTCTTGCGCTCCTCTTTGCACTAAAAGGGTTATCCACCACCTCGATGCTTGCGATGGTAGCACGCGGGTATGCGCGCGAGTCTTCCTCCACTTCTTCTTCATCTTCTTCCTTGACGCTCTCGTCCACCTCTTTCCACTCGGGATCTTGAATATCTTCGTCTGAAAGCCCCTTGCCCTTGTTCTTGGAGACCATGGTGCTTCTAGATTGAAAACAGATCCTGGCAGAAACAGCTCGAAACAAAACACGTCGAGAAAACGATATACGGACCTCTAGGGGTCCGGGGGATTATATAGCAGGAATTTTCACGACAAAAGGAAAGTACCAGGTCGAACCAGAGTCCGAGAGAGGCGACGAGGTGGCCACCTCATAGGGCGGTGCGGCCAGGCTGGGGCCCGCGCCGGCCTATGGGGGCACGCCCTCGTGCGTCTCCTCCACTCCGTTTCGATCTCGTAATTTTTCATATTTTCCAAAAACAGCAAAAATATTGTTCGGAAAGTAAATCGCGAACTTTTTATTACCAGTACTGTTACCTATTCAAAGTCGAGTTCTGGCGGACTGTCTATTTGACCTTTGATAAAAGCCTCCGGTGTTTCCACTCGGATAACATCAACATCTTCATTATAAGAATCACCTGAGATATAATGCTTGAGTCTTTGTCCATTCACCACTTGTGTGGCATCGACTTGGAGAGAGCTAATTTTAATTGCTCCTCGACAACATATGGTCCTTCCCATTTCGAGAGTAATTTCCCTGCAAAGAATCTGAGACGAGACCGATACAATAGGACTTTATCCCCAATATTAAATTCTCTTTTGATAATCCTTCTATCATGCCATTTCTTAACTTTCTCTTTAAAGATTTTAGCATTTTCATAAGCTTCACTTCTCCATTCATCTAGAGAACTTAATTGTAGCAACCTCTTCTTACCGGCTAGTTTAGGATCTTTATTTAATTCTCTTACAGCCCAATAAGCTTTGTGCTCTAGTTCTAAAGGTAAATGACAAGCTTTTCCATAGACCATTTTATAAGGTGACATACCCATGGGATTTTTATAAGCAGTTCTATAAGCCCATAGTGCTTCCTTCAATTTACTAGCCCAATTCTTTCTAGTTTTATTAACAGTCTTTTCCAAGATATATTTAATCTCTCTATTTGATAATTCTACTTGCCCACTAGTTTGAGGATGATAAGCGGAAGCAATTCTATGATTAATACCATATTTAGCAAGAGTTTTTCTAAAACCACCATGAATAAAATGAGAACCTCCATCGGTCATAATATATCTAGGAACTCCAAATCGAGGAAAAATAATATCTAAAAGCATTCTTAAAGAGGTCTCACCATCAGCACTTTTTGTAGGTATGGCTTCCACCCATTTAGTAACATAATCAACAACAACAAGTATATGAGTGTTACCTTCTAAAGAAGGAAAAGGTCCCATGAAGTCAAATCCCCAACAATCAAACGGTTCAATAACAAGAGTATAATTCATAGGCATTTCATTGCGTCTGGAGATATTACCAACCCTTTGACATTCATCACAAGATAAAATAAACTTCCTTGCATCTTTGAAGAGAGTTGGCCAATAAAAACCTGATTGTAGAACCTTTTGCGCGGTTCTATCTCCGGCGTGATGTCCTCCATAAGCACTACCATGACATTTACTCAATATCTCTTGCTGTTCATATTCGGGAACACATATTCGCAGAATACCATCCACTCCTTCTTTATATAAGTGTGGGTCATCCCAGAAATAATGCCTCAAGTCATAAAAGAATTTCCTCCTTTGTTGAGCTGAAAAGGTTGGAGGCAAGTACTTGGAAACAATAAAGTTAGCATAATCAGCATACCAAGGACTGTCTCGCGAGCTCACCTTTATTACAGCCAATTGTTCATTTGGAAAACTATCATTAACAGGAACAGGATCATAAGCAATATTTTCCAATCTAGACAAATTATCAGCAACAGGATTATCAAGCACCTTTCCTATCTACACTATGTAAATCAAATTCTTGCAACGAAGTACCCATCTAATAAGCCTTGGCTTAGCATCTTTCTTTTGCATTAGGTATCTGATTGCAGCATGATCGGTATGAATTGTAACTTTTGAATCAACAAGTATAAGATCTAAACTTATCACAAGCAAAGACTACGACTAACAATTCCTTTTCGTAGTAGCATAATTTCTTTGAGCAGCATCAAGAGTTTTACTAGCATAATGAATAACATTTAATTTTTTATCTACCCGCTGTCCAAGAACAGCGCTATACAAGAAAATCACTAGCATCACACATAATTTCAAATGGTAAGTTCCAATCAGGAGGTTCAACTATAGGAGCAGTTGTTAAGGCTTTCTTTAGAGTTTCAAAAGCTTCCTTACAATCATCATCAAAAACAAAAAGGTACATCTTTTTGAAGAAGATTAGTAAGAGGTTTTGAAATCTTGGAGAAGTCTTTAATAAACCTACTATAAAACCCAGCATGACCAAGAACACTACGAATACCTTTAACATCCCTAGGATAGGGCATCTTCTCAATTGCTTCAACTTTAGCTCTATCAACTTCAATACCTCTCTCGGAAATTTTATGTCCCAATACAATTCCTTCATTAACCATAAAGTGGCATTTCTCCCAATTAAGAACAAGGTTAGTTTCTTCACATCTCCGCAAAACTTTATCAAGGTTCCGCAAGCAATTATCAAAAGAATTCCCATAGACGGAAAAATCGTCCATGAATACTTCTACAATACTCTCGCAAAAGCCATGAAAAATAAGCGGACATGCATCTTTGAAAACTAGCAGGAGCATTACATAAACCAAAAGGCATGCGTCTATAAGCATAAGTTCCATAGGGACAAGTGAAAGTGGTTTTCTCTTGATCCTTAGTTTTAACAAGCAATTTGTGAAAACCCGTAATAACCATCAAGAAAGCAAAAATGAGTATTTTTGGATAACCTTTCTAACATTTGATCAATAAAAGGCAAAGGGTAATGATCTTTCTTAGTAACCTTATTAACTTTTCGATAATCAATGCACATTCTATACCCTACAACTACTCTTTGAGGTATGAGCTCATCATTATCATTAGGCACAACAGTCATTCCTCATTTCTTAGGAACACAATGCACAGGACTAACCCATCTACTATCAGCAATAGGATATATAATACCAGCTTCAAGAAGTCTTAAAACCTCATTTCTTACCACATCCTTCATCTTAGGAATTAGACGACGCTGATGTTCAAGAACAGGCTTTGCATCATCTTCCATATTAATGGCATGTTGGCAAATAGAAGGAGAAATCCCCTTCAAGTCATCAAGAGTGTAGCCAATAGCACCTCGGTGTTTCTTCAATATTTCCAATAACCTTTCTTCTTCAAACTCTAACAAGATATATTTTCTTATCATCGATATGAGCATATTTAAGATTATCAGGCAATGGTTTTAAATCAAAGACATGATCTTCCTTTGGTGGTGGTGTTGTACCCAGATCTTCTACCGGTAAATCATGCTTAAGAATAGGTTGACGAAGGAAAATTTCATCAAGCTCATTTCTTTATTCCCTAAAAACTTCACTCTCACTATTCTCCAAATGTTGCTGCAAAGGATTATTAGGAGCAAGAGCAATAGATGCACACTGTTCAACTCTAAAATCATTATTAGGCGAATCAGCTTTATAAGGAGTTTTAGCAAATCTAGAGAAGTTAAACTCATAAGATTCACCAACAAATTTAGTCAAAATTTTCTCTTTCTTGCAATCTATAACAGCTCCACAAGTATTTAGAAAAGGTCTACCAAAAATGATAGGACAATATTTACTAGCAGCAGAACCAAGTACCAAAAAATCAGCAGGATATTTAATCTTACCACATAGAACTTTCACATCTCGAACAATACCAATTGGAGAGATAGTTTTTCTATTAGCCAGCCGAATAACCACATCAATATCTTCAAGTTCACAAGAACCAATTTCGTGCATAATCTCCGTGTAAAGCTCATAAGGAATAGCACTAATACTTGCACCAATATCACATAAACCATAGTAACAATGATCACCAATTATAACAGATAGCATAGGAACACTTGTTTTCTTAGACTTATTAGGATGTGAAACAATATTAGAAGCATCTTCACAGAAAATAATATGACCATCTTCCACATTTTCAGTCACAAGGTCTTTAACAATTGCAACAGCAGGTTCAACTTTTATTTGCTCTTCGGAGTTCTATAGGTTTCTTTTCACTTTTATGAACCGCACTATTTATAACGAGTACTCCTTCATTTTAGCAGGGAAATGAGTTTTTTCAATATAAGCTTTAGGAATAACATGATCAACAGTTTCAACTACAACACATTTATTTATAGATGAATCAATTTTATCTTTATACGGTTCATGATACTTATCAAAATTCTTCTTAGGCAATTCATAATGAGAGGCAAAAGCTTTATAAAGATTTGCAACGACTTGAGAATCAAGACCATAAGTAGCACTAATATTACAAATTTATCAGTATCCATAAAAGCTTCAATGCATTTATAATCATAATTTATACCTGATTCTCTACCTTTGTCGTTCTCCCATCCTTCAGTATTCTCCTGGATCCGATTAAGAAGGTCCCTTTTAAACTCTTCTTTGTTGCGTGTAAATGATCCAGAACAAGAAGTATCCAGCAAGGTCTTGTCTTGAAAAGAAAGTCTTGCATAGAAATTATCAATAATAATATTACCAGGAAGCTCATGAATGGGGCATTTGAGCATTAAAGACTTCAATCTCCCCCGCGCTTGGGCAATACTCTCTCCATCATGAGGCCAAAAGTTATATATGCAGTTCCGATCCTTGTGAATTTCACTTGGAGGATAGAACTTAGAATAAAATCGGGGCACAATATCATTCCATTCAAGAGAATCCCCATTATCCAGTAATTTATACCAATGCGTCGCTTTACCAGACAGCGATATAGAGAATAATTTCTTCCTCACTTCATCCATAGCAATACCTGCACACTTGAATAAACCGCATAATTCATGTAAGAGCAGTAAATGATCTCTAGGGTGGACAGTTCCATCCCCTGTATAACGGTTATCCACTACACGTTCAATAATTTTCATAGGTATTTTGTATGGTATTTCTTCCTCACCTGGCGCCTCATCCACTACCTTTGCAGTAGTAGTAGATTTTCCAAATAAAAATTCAAGAGAAGATCTCTCCATAATGGATTATGGCAGCAGGCAGAAATAAAATTAGCACAAACAGTAAAAGTTTCCCTTACCAATTCCACTTACCAATAGCGCTTCACTCCCCAGCAACGGCGCCAGAAAATAGTCTTGATGACCCACAAGTATAGGGGGTGTATCATAGTATTTTCAATAAGTAAGAGTGTCGAACCCAACGAGGACCAGAAGGTGTTGACAAGCAGTTTCGATGTAGGAATCACTATAAATGCTCACAGACAAGTATTCAGGGGGTTTTGATGTAGCAGTTGAATAAAGTACGAGTAAGTAAAGTGCGAGAGTAACAATTGCAGCGAGTGGCCTAATCCTTTTTAGCACAAAGGACAAGCCGGTTTGTTTACTTATAATGACCAAACGTTCTTGAGGACACACGGGATTTTAGTCTAGTGCTTTCGCTACATACGACTAATTAATCTTCATTGTTTTGATAAGTGTTGTGTGGGTGAACCTATGCTAATGCACCGCCCTTCCTAGGACTAATTCATACTTGTGATTATACCCCTTGCAAGCATCCGCAACTACAAGAAAGTAATTAAGATAAATCTAACCACAGTCTTAAACTCTGAGATCCTGCTATCCCTCCTGCATCGATATACCAACGGGGGCTTAGGTTTCTGTCACTCCGGCAACCCCGCAATTGGAAAACGAGTACAAGATGTATTCCCCTAGGCCCATAAAGGTGAAGTATCATGTAGTCGACGTTCACATGACACCACTAGAAGAATAACACCACAACTTGAATATCATAACATTGAATATTACTCAACCATACTTCACTACTAACATTTAGACTTCACCCATGTCCTCAAGAACTAAACGAACTACTCACGAGACATCATATGGAACATGATCAGAGTTGATATGATGATGAATAACAATCTGAACATAAACCTTGGTTCAATGGTTTCACTCAATAGCATCAATAACAAGTAGAAATCAATACCGGGAGAGTTTCCCCTATCAAACAATCAAGATTCAACCCAAATTGTTACAGCGGTGACGATGTGCAGCGGTGGAGACGGCAGTGATGATGATGTAGATGATGACGATGGTGATGGAGATGATGTCCAGCTCGATGACAGTGACGATGGCGTCGATTTCCCCCTCCGGGAGGGAACTTACCCGGCGGATCTCAGCCTGCCGGAGAGCTCTTTTCTCTCTGGTGTTCTCCGCCCCGCAGAGGCGGCTGTGACTCTTCGCGACTATCCTCCTGGAGCTTAGGTTTTCGGGACGAAGAAATACGCGAAGGAGAGGAGGCCAGAGGGGGCTGTGGGCCCCCTCCCCACAAGGCGGTGCGGCCAGGCCTTGGCCCGCGCCGGCCTGTGAGGTGGGCCCATGGCGGACCTCCTCGGCTCCCCCTTCTGGCTCCCTTCGTCTTCTGGAAAAATAGGAATTTTCATATAATTTCCGTCAATTGTTGATCTTCCGAAATATTGCATTCTGACGGCGCTTTTTCCAGCAGAATCCTGACTCCGGTGCGCGATCCTCCAATAATCATGAAACATGCAAAATAGATGAAATAACATAAGTATCATCTCCAAATATGAAATATATCAGACGCCGAGCTTCACCATCTCGTCATCCGTCATGTTCTCCGGTAACTTGAAAACGCGGCCCTCCGCCACGGCCTGCTGCCATTCGTGGAAGACAGTCGCGACGTAGTCGTCGCTGTCGTCCTTCACCTCCTCGTTATGGTACGCGAGCGCCTCAATGTAGTCATCCTCGTCGTCGTAGGCGGCGTAGGCATCGTCGTCGTGGTCATCGCGGTCGTCATCGTCGTTGTACTGCGTGCGCGTCGCCGCCTGCTGACAAGGGATTAATTTGTCAATGCCTACGGGTTGTAGACTAGGGTTTAGTTGGAAGTAGAGGGCAAGTAGATCTCGAAGGTTTCAGCCAAAAAGTACTCGACGATATGAAAACTAGGGTTTGTAAGACAATGATTCGATGCTTTCTTTGTCCCTCGACTCCCCCTTATATAGGAGGTGGAGCCGAGGGATTCGTGATGTACAAGTTACAGAGTCCGGGAAGGTTTCTAACTCTTCCCGCAATATTACAAGTGTTCTCTCCTAATACAACTCTAGCTTTCCTTAATAACAACTTGGGCTTCCGATTCTTCTTATTCTTCGAGTCGTGGGCCTTCAGTAAACCCCGGGTACTATCTTCGGCAGGCCCATTAGGGGTGCCTATGTCAGTAACCCCCGAGATTTTGCTTGAATCGTAGAGTCAGGGAAAATCTCCACTGTTTATATTTACTCAACAACTTTAAACTTCTCTATATTTCTTCATACGAATTTCTATATTGTACAGGGATAATGGTAGTTGGGGCTAGTTCATCTGACGGATCAGGTACTAGTTAACTGCTCTAGTGGCAATCCGCAAAAACCTACTTCAAGATCACGTCCCTGGACATGATCTTGGGATACTCGGTGTAAACTTCGACAGGTGCCGCTTAAGGTCTTACCATTCTGTCGAGTCCCAGTCATATTTATCGGGTACCTAATGCGTCCGTTAGGATTTTTCTTCGTATCTGTTGATACGGATAAAAGCAGCAAACCGACGTCAGAGACGGCGCCACGCCACACAGAACGGATCTGGGGTCTTACCTTCGCAAAGTTTTGCGG
This sequence comes from Lolium rigidum, assembly GCF_022539505.1. NCBI lineage: Eukaryota > Viridiplantae > Streptophyta > Magnoliopsida > Poales > Poaceae > Lolium > Lolium rigidum. Next base: position 131,202,992 of record NC_061513.1, read on the forward strand.
CATTCAGAATTTGTTCGCAACTTTGGCGTTCTGAGAATATATTGTCGAGTGCTTATTCGGCTGCTGGAATGGCACATTTTATTGAGTCAACGGATGACTTATATTGACCTCCCGATGGGAGTATATGTAGAGTTACTTATAACTCGAAATATACTCTCTTGTTCTTCTATCTTTCTTCTTTTCTCTCTTTTTTTATAATTTCATCGGGCACACGAACAGCGTTCCCGATGGGAGTAGCCCCCGAGGCTACAGCCAAGGACTTGTGCTTGGGTGTAGGCTCCACGCCTTATGCCGCTATTTTTTTTTCTCTCCCGATATTTTCAAATCTCTCGGGTGCGCGAACAGCGCTCCCGATGGGAGTAGCCCCCGAGGCTATGAGCAAATATTTGTATTTGATCATAGGCTCACACCATTTCTATTTTGTCGTTGTCGAACTTTTCATTTTTTCCAAAGTAGCCCCCGAGCATTTGATCAAAAACTTGTATTTGATCAAAGGCTCTCTAATATCTTTTGCTATCGCCTTTTTATGAAACTGTTGAGTCAAAATTTTTTCTTGCTGAAGTGACATCATTGCTGACGATAGCCACGACCGCTGTTCCTGGAAATCGCGAGATGTTCTCTCTCGCTGCCTTGCGGGCCCAAATTACGCATCATATTGACACGTCGTGCAAGTGGGGGGCACACGTCCTCCGCTTTTCCTGGCGCACGCACTGTAACGCCTGTAGGGCGAAATTACTTTTTTACCCCTGTTCTACGTGTACATCATCTGCCGCACACTTTTTCCATCCAACGGTACGCCGCTTCGCCGCACCTCTATTTAAAGTCTTCATCTTCTTCCTCCAGCACTTTCGCTCGCGCCGCTCCTCTGCTCTCCTCTGCAAAAATCCCCTCTTGCGCTCCATAACTCCCTGAGCTCAACCACTCTCACATTGTGTTCCTGCGCCATTGTTGATGCCACTGCGCAGATTGACCAGGCACAACACTCCTGAATCACAGATGGCTTCCGTGGATCTAGGGAGCGCTGAGTGGGAGAGATCCAAAATCTCGACCCAAGACATCAACCTCCTGAAGAAACTGGGGATCAGCAAGAAGCCAAAGGCGATGTGCTTCCCCAGCGAAGAGAGCTACCCAACCCCTCGAATGGAGTATCAGGTTAGTTTCGTCGATCATCTCATCCGCGGTCTCTCTGCCCCCATTCACCCTTTTCTTCGGGGGTTGCTTTTTGTTTATGGACTGCAACTTCACCACCTCACTCCCAACACTATCCTCCATATTTCCATCTTCATCACTCTTTGCGAATCCTTCCTCGGCGTCCAGCCTAACTGGGCGTTGTGGAAGCGTATCTTTTTCTGCCGCCGTAATGGCTCTCCCAATGTCGCCTATAACATAGGCGGCGTTGTTATCCGTGTTCGCCCTGATGTCGATTACTTCAATGTCAAATTCCCTGACTCAGTTCAAGGGTGGCGCAAAAAATGGCTGTACATCCATGAGGAGAATCATGGATGTGCTGAAGACAACATCCCTCCTTTTGATGGTGCCGAGAAAATCTACCGCCGCCGCTCCTGGGATGCAGAGGCTACCGAGGAAGAAAAAACGGCGACGGAGGCACTAATGACCCGCATCCACGAGCTCCAAAACACCCGCGGTAAAGAACTGTCGGGTATCCAAATCACGGCGTATTTCCTTAGGATCAGAGTGCAGCCTCTGCAGGCTCGCAAAAATCCCCTCTGGAAGTATGCTGGTGATAATGATGTGGATCGCCTGTCGGTGGATTTGTCGGTCAAGGACTTAGAAAAACTTGTCCGGAAAATTTCCTCCCTCAGCAAAAAAGATCCTGTCCCGTCTTCTTGTCGAGTAAAACCATACAGCGCCGCCAATGCGCTCCCCAAGGTAACTTTTGTCGACTCTCTATTTTTGTTTGACATCCTTTGCATAACTCCTTTATTGACATCCCTCTTTGCTTTGTACGGAACCATCCAGATATTGTCTCTCTTCCTCCCCTTCCTGAAGGTGGGGAAGTCGAAGAACGAGTCGTTGTCACTGATGACAACCAAGATGCTCCTGGCCCTGATAGTGAACCCGCAGGTTCTCGAAAATCTGCGGGATCCTCTGAAAAGGAAGCTGAATCCGAAGGTACCACCTTGGCACACTCTCCTCCTCCTGTTGTTTCTACAAAGAACAAAAGGAAGAGGGCATACGTCGAAGATTCCGGCACTTCCAAAGCCGAAGAAGCTGCTCCTTCACGTCGGAAGGCAGCTTTCGATCCATACCTTGAAGCCCTCATCAGTTCGTAAGTCACCTTTTGTTTCTCACCGTTTTGCGACTTGAAGATTTTTGTCTATCTTGCTTCTTATACTGTCGCCATTTAATCGTAGTGGTGACGAGGAAGAAATTCCAGCTATTGATGCGACTGCTCGAACGAGTACGTCGCATACTCTAGTTGTTTCTGAGGTGCAAGTTGAAGGAGAAAAATCTTCGCCTCCTCAACAAAACACCGACGCACCTACTCCTCCTGCAAGCTCCCTTGTCCCTTCACCAAAAAGGGCAAGGGTTGAAACAATCACGGAGCCTACCTTGCAATTGGGTAGCTCCTCGACTCCTCTTTTGGATGATGTAAGTCCTTAAATGCTTTCTGATGCTGTCGATGTTTTCTCTGTTTGCTTCTTTTGATTTTGTGCTATCGCACTTTTTCCCCTACCGACGCTTTCTTTCTCTATCTTTCTTTTAACAGCCTTTGATTAAGGAATTCATCCGCTTCGGTGCCCAATTCGTTGGGTACCGTGAGTATGCTAGCAAAGCTGAAGGTAATGTCTTTCTGCTTCTCTTTACCCTTGCCTTCTCACTCCTTTCTTGTCGTGATTTTAACTAGATTTCACTATCTTGGCAGAAAAACTGGCGGAGGCCAACGAGCGTGCCAACACACTTGCTCAAAAATTAGAGCAAAGTGAGGAGGCTCGTAAGAAGGCCGAATCAGATGCTAGTAAGGCTAGGGCAGAGGCTGACAAGGCCAAGGCCGACGCTGCTGGTGTCGAAGAACTTAAGAAGAGGCTTCACGACGCCGAGACTTCGCTGAGCGAGCATATAACCGCACAATCTGCTCGCGAGGACGCGATTATTAAATGCCTGAAGTCGCAAAACCGTCGCTTTGTCAGTGAGTACCCGAACCATTTTGTATTCTTTGGACTTGCTTTTCTTTACTCGTTTGTTGATCAATAAATTTCTGCCTCGACAGGTAAAACATCTCAGGAATTTGAACTTGAAGATCCCGACAATGATCCTCTTCTTGACGCACTTGTGTTCCTTGAGTTTCACGGAACAGAAGCACGCGACGGCATTGATCATGCTAAGGAAGGGCCGTCGCGGCTCTTCCCCTACTTCTTCCCGAAGAAAGAGGAACCCGCGACTTTTCTTGCTCTTGCCAAGTGCTTTAATCCGCCCGAAGATCTTGGACTGAAGCTGCGCCAAGAAAATATTAAGGTTGTTGTTGAAAGCACTGTCGCCCTGGTTGCTGACAACCAGCAAAACATCGACTGGACCAAAGTTGGCGACACACAGGAGATGGAGACCACGAAGTGGCGATCGCTGATCAAGGCTGCGAAGCCCAACACAAAGAAGATCCTCGCTTATCTTGGATTCAAGCCTACTCCTGCCCCTAGCTCGTCAAAGCCGGAGGTCTAGTAGAATGCCCTATCTTTTCTCGTTTTTCATTTTCCTGTTCCTTCTGAAGTTGTCGCCATAGTAGCTTTGGCGACAACTGTCGTAGTAATTCTTTTGAAGACTCCTTCTGTAATATCTGTGTAAATGTCCCGAAGATCAATGGAATTCTATTTTGCGTGACCATTGATACTGAAATTTTCTTTTCCAGTTGATATTTGATAACTACTCCGCAAATCCTCATCCTGCCGACACTTTTCCTGCTTCCTCCTTCCCGAAGAAAGCACTTGTCGATGATGACCTTGTCGAAGGTTCTTCAAGTAAACACTCCTCGCAAGATTTGCAAGAACTTCGCCAACAGCTTCGGTCCATGAAAAAGCAAACTCTTGCAATGATGGAGCAATCTCGCAAAGCATCCGAAAGGGAGAGGATTGCCCTTCAACAAGCTAAAGAAGCCATAACTGCCAAGGAAGCTGCTATTTCGGAAGCTGAAAGAGCAACTACTCGAGAAAATAGTATGCTCGAGTTAATGACTGAAGCTAGTGTGGATATGTTGGGTATGCTTTTCCCAACTTAGAGCTTCCTCTGTCTTTTGCTGTACCCCCCTTTTTTAAAAATTTCTTGTTCTTTCGCTTGATAGGTTCTGTTCTTGACACTGCTGCTGAAGATGAGAGGGTGAATGTAAGGACGAACCTCCTCGTTAATCTTTCTCTTAACCATGGCTGTCTATTCTGGGCCACTCCCGAGCGGACCCAACAGATTGTCAGGTTTCAAGATCGCGCGTGTCAAGTTCGCGAATTCCTTAACTTCTGCACGAGAACCTTGACCCTTGTTTACAAGACTATGTTTCCGCGAGATGAAGCTCCCGATACTCTTCTTGGATTGATGGAAAAGTTTCGAGATGCTCCTCGGATTCATAACTTTGTACGAGCTCAATTGACTGCTGGAGCAAGATTCGCCATGATCATGATACATATTTGCCATCCAAAACTAGATCTGGCGAAGATTGTCCCTGACTGCCTGGCCAAGAAATCGCGACGAAAGAAAAACGTCGATGATATCAATGAAATGGTGACTCCTGTGGCCGAAGCGATGATGGATGAACTTCTTCGCATGGATTCTGAATTCTTCATCAAGGGGAGCTATGCTGAGCACAAGACAACTGCTGCAAATAACAAAGGTTTATCCATAGATAGTATATTAGGCCTTGACTGAGTTGTACTATATTGCAAAAAGTTATGTCTATATTTTTTGTCGGACTCTTTGTATTGATGAAGTTGTCTATATTGCGAAGCCCCCGAGCCTTTGGCTGGAGCCTATAATATTTTGTCTTCTCGAAGAATTTACTGTTTTGCGAGAATATATGTATTTTGCTGTCGTGGATTATGAGCCCCCGAGCGTGTCGAAGAAAAAAGATGTATCTCATCACTATCTTTTATTATATTGCAGCACCGCGAGCCCGCCTCATTAAAAACCTTTCCAGCCCCACTCGGTGCCCTGAAAAGGAAAAGAGTGCGTCTGAAAACTCGCGGGCGTTTCAGTACATTGTATTTTTACAAGGGAGGACTATATTTCGGCTCTAAGCGTAGAACCGCCTGAGCTGCGCCACGTTCCAGGGGTTTTTCTCGGGAACCCCTGTCTTCTTGTCCTTGATCCTGTACGCTCCTCCTTCGATTACTTCTGTGACGACGTAAGGGCCCAGCCATGGTGACTCGAGCTTTTCAGTACTTTGTTGATTGAGCCATAGAACCGAATCTCCGAACTGGAAAGATCTTGGCCGCAATCGTCGACTGTGGTAGTTTTTTAGGTCTTGCTGGTACTTGGTGACTCGTGAGAGTACTTCATCTCGAACTTCGTCGAGTGCACCTACGTCGTCCTCCAAAGCTCTTCTTGAAGTTTCTTCGTCGTACTCTGTGACTCTTGGGGAGTCATGCTCTATTTCGATCGGTAGTACTGCCTCAGCTCCATGGACTAAAAAGAACGGAGTTTCTTGCGTCGCCGTATTTGGTGTTGTTCGAATACTCCATAGGACACTTGGCAATTCTTCTGGCCAGGTATGTCGAGCCTTTTCAAGCGGTCCTAGCAGGCGCTTTTTAATACCGTTGCAGATGATACCATTGGCTTTCTCGACTTGGCCGTTGGTTTGCGGGTGCCCAACTGACGCGAAGTGCAATTTGATGCCTACTTCTGTGCAGTATGCCTTGAACTCCTTGGACGTAAAGTTACTACCATCGATGCCCTTCACGAATTTTATTGCTGACGCTGCATCTGGTGAATTTATCGGCTTCGCTTCTATCCACTTGGTGAATTTATCGACAGCAACCAACATGTACTCGTATCCTCCTGGCGAAGCCTTGTGCAATTTTCCCACCATATCGAGTCCCCATTGGGCAAAAGGCCAAGACAATGGTATTGGCATCAGCTCTGCTGCTGGAGAGTGGGGTCTTGCCGCGAATCTCTGGCACGCGTCGCAGGTCCGTACTATTTCTTTTGCATCCTCGATTCCTGTCAACCAGTAAAATCCAGCCCGAAAAACCTTGGCCGCAATAGCTCGACTGCTCGCGTGGTGACCACATATTCCCTCGTGTACATCCTTTCAGATCATCCTTCCTTCTTCGGGTGTAACGCACCTTTGCAGCACGCCCGAAATACTTTGCTTGTATAACTCCCCTTTAACCACTGTGAAAGCTTTGGATCGTCGAATAACTCGCCTTGCTTCAACTGGGTCGTCGGGTATTTCTTTCCTTAGGATATACGATATGTACGCTTGCATCCATGGGACTTCTACCATCATCACCAGCTCCTGGTCCTCTTCTTCTTCTGGAGCTTCTTTGAGAGGTGCCGAAGTTTTCTCCTCCTTCTTCTTCTTCTGCGCCTTCTTTAGCTTTGTAGATCTCTCAGCTATCTCTTCCCAGAACACACCTGGCGGGATTGCAAGGCACTGCGACCCGATGTTTGCGAGAACATCGGCTTCATCGTTGCTCAGCCTACTGATGTGATTTACTTCGCATCCATCAAACAGCTTCTCAAGCTCGTTGTACACTTCCTTGTATGCCACCATGCTATCATTGACTGCATCACATTGGTTCATAACCTGCTGAGCTACCAATTGTGAGTCGCCAAAGATTTTTAATCGAGTTGCGCCGCAAGCTTTCGCCATATTCATCCCGTGTATAAGAGCTTCATATTCTGCTTCATTGTTAGATGCGTTTGGGAACGTCATCCGTAGGACATACTTCAATTTGTCGCCTTCAGGTGATATGAGTATCACTCCTGCACCTGCTCCTTCTACTCTCTTGGATCCATCGAAGTTCATGGTCCAAGTTCTCGACAAATCTGGGGGTCCTGTATTTTGTAACTCCATCCACTCTGCAATGAAATCTGGCAGAATTTGCGACTTGATTGCTTTTCTTTTTTCATACGTGATGTCCCGAGGGGAAAGTTCTATTCCCCAAAGGGAGACACGCCCTCTAGCTTCTGGATTGTTCAGTATATGTGATAGAGGCGCTTCATTGACCACTATGATCGGGTGTGCCGAAAAATAGTGGCGCAATTTTCTTGCTGTCGTGAATACTCCATATGCTAACTTCTGGTATTGCGGGTCTTGCTGTTTGGAAGGCGATAAAACTTCACTGATAAAATATACCGGCCTTTGCACTCCATGGAGTTTCCCTTCTTCTTCTCTTTCGACGACTAGCGCCGTGCTAACCACCTGAGGCATGGCTGCGATGTATAACAGGAGAGGTTCCTTTTCTTTCGGCGCCACCAAGATTGGTGGTGCGAAATTGTACGCTTCAAATCCTCGAAGGTTCTATCGGCCTCTTCGTTCCACTGGAATTTCTCTCCTTGCTTGATTAAAGCATAGAACGGTAACGCTTTTTCTCCTAACCTGGCGACAAATCTGCTTAAAGCTGCGACTCGCCTAGTTAGCTGCTGTATTTCCTTCAACTTTGTTGGCTTCCTCATTGTTACGATAGCTTGGATTTTTTTGGGATTTGCTTCAATCCCTCTTGCTGAGACTAGAAACCCAAGAAGTTCTCCTGCAGGGATGCCAAAGGAACACTTCATCGGGTTCAACTTGAGGCAGAACTTGTCGAGGTTGTCGAAGGTTTCTTTCAGATCCTCGATTAACGTCGTCCCCTTCTTTGATGTTATGACAACATCGTCGATGTACACTTGTACGTTTTTCCCAATCTGTGTTGCTAAGAACTTCTGCATCATCCTCTGGTATGTTGCTCCCGCGTTTTTAGACCAAAAGGCATTGTTCAGTAGCAAAATACGCCATAGGGTGTGATGAACGCTGTTTTGACCTCATCTTCTTCTTTCAATCTGATCTGGTTATAACCAGAATATGCATCCAGGAAGGAAAGACGTTCACATCCTGCCGTGGAGTCGATAATTTGATCGATCCTTGGGAGGGGAAAGTGATCCTTTGGACAGTGTTTATTGAGACACGTAAAATCGACGCACATGCAAAGGACTTTAGTGTTTTTCTTCGGCACCAACACTGGATTTGCTACCCATGTGGCCTATGTATGCAGCTCCTTGATAAAACCAGCTTCTCTTAGTCGATCGATTTCTGATAGCATAGCTTTGCGGTTTGGCTCCGAAAAACGCCGCAAAGGTTGTTTTATTGGTCTCTCTAATGGATCCAAGTTTAGGTGGTGCTCGGCAAGTTCCCTGGGTACTCCTGGCATGTCAGCTGGACACCATGCGAAGATTTTCCAGTGCTCACGGAGGAACTCGACGAGCGCGATTTTCTATGCGAGGTCCATGTCGTTTGCAATGGACGTCGTCTTTTTCGGATCTGTCGGGTGGATCTGCACCTCCTTAGAATTTTTCTCAGTGTTGAAAGTTGATTCTTTATTTGGCCTTCCTACATCTGGCAACACATCATAGTCAGTCGTGAGCCTTGACGCCATGTACTCTGCTTGCATCCCGAAGGTTTCTGACAGTCGATGAAAATCCTTATCACACTTATCGGCTAACGCAAAGCTTCCTTTGACTATGATTGGTCCCTTAGGTCCATGCATCCTCCATAACAGGTACGTATAATGTGGTACCGCCATAAATCTAGCATATGCTGGGCGCCCCAACAAAGCGTGGTATTGTGATGGGAAATCCACGACTTCAAATTCTAGCTTCTCTATTCTGTAGTTTTCTCGGGTACCAAACTGGACATCGAGATTAATCTTCCCCAACGGATAACTTGGCTTCTCCGGTGTAATACCGTGGAATCGCGTGTCGGTTGGTTTCAGGTTTGCTAGGGATATGTTCATCTTCCTTAGTGTATCTGCATACATAAGGTTTAAACTGCTGCCGCCATCTATGAACACTCGAGATACATCGAATCCTGCGATCACTGCTGGTAATATAAGTGCTGATTGCCCTGGTCGAGGAACTTGCTGTGGATGATCCGCTATTGTGAATCCAATATCTTGCCCTGACCAGTTTAGATATTCAACCGTTGGTGGAGGCATCTTCTCTGCCATGAACACCTGTCGCGAGATTACTTTCTGCGCTCTATTGGATGGCCTGCTTTTCTGAATCATCGAGACCGCTCCATTGGAATTGGGATCAACATAAGGCGGTGGTGCAGGTGCTGCCGCAATTCTGAGCTGATGTCGATTATCGTGCGTAATTGCGGGAGGAGGTGGCAGGTGAATCTCACTCCTGGGTCCTTGAGGATTTCTGGGCGCTGCCTGAGCGTTTGCATGCCCTGCCCACCTTAACATTGCCTGAAAATTTCGGCAATCCTTTTGCAAGTGTCCTGACTGTCTTTTTCCGTTATTGTCGAGATAGAAATGCATCTGACACGGCCCGTTCATCATCTCCTCGGGAGACACGAAAGGCCTCTGAAACCTCGACCCGGTATTTTGCCTGTTGTTTCGAGAGTCATCTCTATTGTCGCCTCGCTGCTCGTTGCTTCTCTGGTAATCATCTCTATTGTTTCCTCCGGCGCTTGCTCGCAAGCCAGCCAAAATTTGCCCAGGTGCATCATAGCCCGAGTACTGCCGAGGAAATCGTCGCCTATTTTGATAATTTCGGCCACGGTCCTCCTCTGGTGACCTATGCCATTTGTTGTGAACAGCATCTTCTCCATCTAACCATCTGTTTGCTATCTCCATCAATGCGGATACTGTCTTTGGATTGGTTCTCCCCAAATCCTCGACAAAATCTCCTCGCCTGATTCCTGCGACAAACGCATCTATCGCTCTCTCGTCAGATATATTCTCTGCCGAGTTTTTGATGATATTCCACCTTTGGATGTATTTTCTCATTGATTCGTCTGGCTTCTGTCGACACGCCCTCAATTCCTCTAGCGATGCGGGTTTTTTGCAGGTGGACCGGAAATTCTTGACGAATATGTCCTCGAAGCTATCCCAGCTGTCGATAGATCCTGGAGGAAGCTTCTTAATCCAAGATCGCGCGGCTCCACTTAAATGCACCTGGATGCTTTGCATAGCTGTTGCTCTGGTCCCTCCTGTGAGCTTCACCATCTCGAGGTAATCAACTAGCCAATCCTCTGGATCTTGCAGGCCGTCGAATTTCTTGAAGTTATCAGGCAACTTAAATCCCGAAGGGACTCGAGTTTTTGGGACTCTCCTCGTGAAGCATGGCAAACCGCACATATCCTCGTCGTTTAGTTCTGGGGAATGCCGATGTTCCCTTCTACTTTGTCGTGCTCTGTCCACCCTTGCTTGCGCTGCTGTGTCTCTTGCTCCACTTGTTCCTTCGGGAGCTGCTGCTACTGCTGCCGCAGGTCGTGGACTATTTTGCCTTGCTGTTCCTTCGGAAGGTGTTGATGCAAACGTCGTTCCCATGGCTCCAACTCCTGCCATTGCCATGTTGTACAGTGCCTCCCTTGGATCTCCTGGAGGTGGCCTGGATGCAAGGATAAAGGCCTGTGTCGCCATATACCCAGCTTCTGGTGTCTTGGGGATAATATTCCCTCTCGTGTCTATCGACATAAAAGACATGTCGAGGTTTTGAACCAAGTGCTCTCTTTCTCCTTCGGGTATATGTTGCAACCTTGATCTTTCTCTGTTCCGAGCTTCCCTGTGGCTATCTCCCGAGGTTCCAGATTGTCGACTCAGCTCTGCCCTTCGCCTGCTTGACGCGGAGGCTGCCTCCTTTCTTCTGTTCAGGGCAGCTGTCTGTTTTTCCAATTCCCTCGCAGCTCGTGCGAGCCTATATTGATATGCTTGCAACTCTTCTGGCGTGGCTGTTGTGGCCATTGGTTCTGAGCCATCCATAGCTCTTGCGGCTCTATCCCATGCTGCTTGCGGGAGTTGAACTCTATCACGAGGCTCAGGTCCGACATATTTGTTGCCTAGACCTCGTCGTAGATCAGAGGGATCGACGTATGGATTTCCTAAATCGTCGAAAGCCTCAGATGTTTCCTCCTGATCGCGGCTTGGCTCTCCGATGACATAAATCTGATGATATTTTGTATTCAGATCTGTGCTGGGTTTGGTGACACCATCATAAAGATTGGTGAAGACCTTGCCCACTGTAGTGGATTTGTCGATGAAGTTGAAGCTGTCGACACTGCTCGAGTCATCGCTTATATAGGAGTCCGCGGATGACTTGAAGGACATGTCGCTGAAGATCTTGGCGAGCTTTTCGCTTGCCCTGGTGATGAAGTGTGGCGATGAAGTCTCCTCTTCGCCTGACTCGATTGACGATGTTGAGCTTGAAAAATCGGAATCGACCGCCGACAATCCCGACGAGATCGGAATTTTGAGACGATACGCTCCCTCTTTCTCGACGCGAAAGTGGAATCTTCCGAACGTCATCTCCATAGGCTCCTCCAGATACGCATATGCATCCAAACGGGAGGGCGGGTGAGGAACAAAATCGACAGGACCAGTTGCGATCTGTTTACCTCGATCCATCGCGTTGCTTGCAATTGATGAAGTCGACGATCTTGAACGTGCCATCGAGATCAGATCCTTGACGCCTCTATTTCCCACAGACGGCGCCAATTGATAAGGGATTAATTTGTCAATGCCTACGGGTTGTAGACTAGGGTTTAGTTGGAAGTAGAGGGCAAGTAGATCTCGAAGGTTTCAGCCGAAAAGTACTCGACGATATGAAAACTAGGGTTTGTAAGACAATGATTCGATGCTTTCTTTGTCCCTCGACTCCCCCTTATATAGGAGGTGGAGCCGAGGGATTCGTGATGTACAAGTTACGAGTCCGGGAAGGTTTCTAACTCTTCCCGCAATATTACAAGTGTTCTCTCCTAATACAACTCTAGCTTTCCTTAATAACAACTTGGGCTTCCGATTCTTCTTATTCTTCGAGTCGTGGGCCTTCAGTAAACCCCGGGTACTATCTTCGGCAGGCCCATTGGGGGTGCCTATGTCACCTGCTGACGACGTCTCTGCGCCTCCTGTCTTCGTGGACGAGTCGGCGGTGCAGCCCCGAAGGGAAAATCCCTGTCGCCCATGAAGTCCGCCCTTCTTCTCTTATCCGTCTCGACGTAGGTGATGTATATTTACATCGTGTAATGTCACCTTCAAAAAAATAGGCATCACCATAAAACTATACATCACCTATTAAGACCGGGTTTTTTTTGCCCAATATGAAATAAAGTTAGTTTTTACCTTACCTTCCTATTATTCATCACCTGTTAAAAATGCTCTTATGAAATCAGTTTTGAACTTGGAAGCATATGCTTCTAGTACCCGAAAAATCATTTCAAAATGTCAAAAAATATCTGAAAAAACTTTGGTGCGTATAGTTGACATTATACGTATGCATGGCAAGTTTCACAAAAAAATAATAATTTTTTTCAACACATGTGAAAAAGATAAAAAAATCTTGCGAAAAGCTTTTTTTATACATCAAAATTTATCTTTTTCGCACACAACACAATATTAGTTTCCACGAAACAGTTTTATGAGCGCATATAATATCGGGATGTATGTGTTAATTGTTTGTTTAATTTTTTAACATTTTAAATTTTGTTTAGAAGTTATTTCATCAACCGGAAGCATATGCTCCCGGGTGGGTGCAACGTGGAGTAAGTGTAAAAAGAGACATGTTGTTTTCTCCAAACATGCATCGAAATTCAATACGGACACACTTATCAGAACGGGTCCAGAACATGGAAGAGAAATTATCAGAACGGGACAGCAATTTTTGTGGAAAACAAAACTTTTCTATTGCATCAATTCGTTTACACGGTATCTCTCTGTCTGATTTCGCACAGACTTTGTTCTGACGATCAGTTGACTGATCGTCGGCTAGGATATCTCCACCGAAAGGCGGCCCTTCCTCTGCATCCAGTTGTTCATCGCTTGAAAGGCCACCGACGACAGCCATGTCTTCAGCTGTCACCGCCGCGGACCAGCACACTTTGCCTGGCGCTCGGCTAGCCAGATCAGCTGGCTCCTTTGTTGCTGGCGAATCGCAAGGTTCGGCACACTGCTTGCCGCCGAGCACATCGATCCAGCCTTCGTCGGAATCCCAGTCCGGCGAGGCCGAGATGGAGCAGGACAAGGACTTGATCCTCTCGGACGCGTTCACCGAAATTTCCTTTTCGTCGTCGTCGTCGGACTCCGATTCCCAGAATGCGGCGTCCAGCGTGCTCTTGGGCGACACCCACTGCCGGGCCTTGGCCTCCCCTGGTTGGAATGCCAGGAATGGATGCTCGAGGAGCTCCGCCGCCGTGCGGCGGTCGCGGGGGTTTCTCGCGAAGCACGCGGCGAGGAAGTCCTTGGCCTCGGGAGACAGCCAAGCCGGCACCTCGGGCACAGCGTCCGTGTAACCAATCCGGTGGACGGCGGCGAGGACGTTGTCGAGGTCGCTCCACGGGGCGCGCCCGGTGGCCATCTCGACCACCGTGCAGCCGAGCGCCCATACATCGGCGGCCGGGCCCTGGTCCTCCCCCCGGGCTACCTCAGGTGCCATGAAGGCCGGCGTGCCTCCGATCGGCCTCACTGAGCCCACCGTCCTCGCGCACCCGAAGTCCGCGAGCTTGGCGCGCCCGTCGGCGCCGATCACTATGTTCCTTGACTTGATGTCCCCGTGCACGAGCGACTCGCCGTGGACGTACGCCAGCCCGCGCAGTACATCCGCCGCGTAGGCGCGGATGGCGCGCTCCTCGAGGCACCCACCATTCCTGGCGACCTCGTCGACTAGTGAGCCGCCGGGGGCGAACTCGAGGAAGAGGTGGTACGAGCCGTCGCGGTGGCCGCCGCCGATGCAACGCACAACGTCAGGCGAGCAGAGCCCGGACAGAATCCCCTGCTCCCGGCTCAGCATCGCCGCGTCCGCCGCGGCCACCGACTTGACCGCGAACAGCTCCCCTGAGGCGCCGTCAGCCGCCAGAGACACCACGGCTCCCGACGCGCCGCAGCCGAGCGTGCGCAGCCGCGTCCATTGACCGCTAACGGCGATCGCCATTCTCCAAACTCTTTGCTTGCCTATGTGGTTGCTTGCTTGCTCCTCTGGGATGGATACGGTGGTGGTTTGAATCGGTGTGATCTTCTTGTTCCTTTTGTTTGGTCTGAGTATAGGTTCTATGTGGCCTGTGGTTGCGCGCGTTTATATATACAACATCAGAGGATGGGAATGGGAAGGAGAAGACGACTTGGAGCTAATTGGGTGAAGGGATTAGATTAGGGTGAAGGTGTTTGGTGTGTGTCAAAGCTCAACTTGGCGAGCCAGAAAGAAAAGCGTGGGTCTTGCGTTCTCGCCACGCGCGGCAATTGGAAGCTGCGATTTGTGTGGGTGGGAGGCGCGGCTCATGCGGAGGTCAATCAACGCTTCGAGAGGGCGGCGGAACACAGACGGGGCCGGACAGAGGAGAAACAGAGGGGGGCAAGGCCGCGGGGTTGCTTGGTGTTATGTTATGATCCAAATTCATATAAAATGGAGGCTAACTTCTGACAAGCAGAACGAGGCCCGTCGCCAGATATGTTTGGGCCAAAGCGTAGCGGGTACAGATCATCATCACCGCCTATACATAGCTCTTGTAAGGCACCAACTAAGGTTTATTAGATTATACGATAACCCAAGACGTTTGTAAACACTCCTCGATATAGTTAAGTTTTGCTGGCTAGAGTCTGTGGCTTTTCCCTCTTGTGTACGAGGGATTTTTCACGTTAAAATGTTGTGTCTCCCGCTGCGATTTCCTTTTCTTTATTCGTTAATGCTTGTCATCGTTTATAACACTCAGGTTGGTCGCGGTCCGTCGAGAAGAGCAAGAGAGGGAGGTGCTAGGGAAAAGAGAGCAAAGGAGGTGGTCTAGCGCAGCAGCAACGGAGATCGATGCAGGTATTGAGGACTGGGATGAGGACATGTAGCACAAGTTGATTGAGCTAGCTAAATTTTGACCACAATATTAAGAAATTTTGCTCCACAAATTATAATGTGTTTGGATATATATTTTGCTTGTGCATAACAATTTATTAGAATTGTTAAAACTGAAGTTTGAGCTGGTGAATTCCAAGTTTGAATTGTCGAAAAAAGAAGGATTTGGTCCACATGTGCCCTATTGTAGATCATCTAGTGTAGCAAGGGTGTCCTATTATACATCATCTTGTAAACCAAAAACTCAACAGGTGATGTAAAGGTTACTTTTTGGTGATGTAAAAAAATCATATTTCCTTCAGGTTAAAATAATTGCTAAAAAATAAATATATCTACACACTAAAATATGTTTAAATACATCTAGTTTTAGGCGATTATTTTGAAGCGAAGAAAGTATTCTATATCATCTATTGGAGATGCTTTTAGAAGGAGAAACACGAGATATGTTACCTCCGGTTAATTAAGGGCTAGAAAACTTAGTCTGTTATGCTCGTGTTTCCCGTGTGATAAAAATGGGAGTGGCTGCGTCTCAAGCGACTGAGATTTGACTATGTCTCAGTCGATTAGTTTTGTCACGGGCCTGGTCATGTAGCTTGTCATGTATACGTAGCTTGTTTCTCTCTCAAAAAAGAATGTACTTAGCTTGTACGTGTGATTTTGGAAAAAAAGAAAATTTTATTTAAAATGTTACTTCTAAACCTCATGTCCAAAATTAAGGTGATACCTGTAAAACAAGAACACGATTCTAAAAAAAAAGGTGCAATTTTGGTGTGGCAAAAATGTAACCTTTAAATAACTTGAAAAAACTGAGAAATACATATAAAATTGTTATTCAACATTTCTTGATAAAGTGCAACTTATTCAAGACCAGTTGCACGTATCTCGAGAAAAATGTAACTCATAGCGGAAACCGGTTGGAGTTGCACATATCTTGATGAAAAATGTAACTCCGGTTGCACGTTTCTCGAGAAAAGTGTAACTAATGGTGAAAATAGGTTGGAGTTGCACATATCTTGATAAAAAGTATAACTCGAATTAGCTACTTGCATATTTCTTGATAGAAGTGGAACTAGTTCAAGACCACTTGCACCTTTCTCGAAAAAAGTGCAACTCTCAGCGAAAACTAGTTGGAGTTGAACATGCATATCTTGATGAAAAGTGCAACTCTCATCAAAACACTATTGCTACTTGCATATTTCTTGATATAAGTACAACTTCTTCAAGACCGGTTGCATGTTTCTCGAGAAAAGAGCAACTCATAGCAGAAACATGTTTGAGTTGCACATATCTTGATGAAAAGTGTAACTCGTATGAAAATCGTATTGCTACTTGCATATTTCTTGATAAAAGGACAACTAATTCAAGACCAGTTGCATGTTTTCTCGAGAAAAGTGCAACTCATAGCGAAAACCGGCTGTAGTTGCACATATCTTGATGAAAAGTGTAACTCGTACCAAAACAATGTTGCTATTTGCATATTTCTTCATAAAAGTGCAACTAATTCAAGACCGGTTGCATGTTTCTCGAGAACAGTGCAACTCGTAGCGAAAATCTGTTGGAGTTGCACATATCTTGATAAAAAATGTAACTCGTATGAGAACCCTAATTGCACTCTCATATTTCTTGATAAAGTGTAACTAATTCAAGACCGGTTGCATGTTTCTCGAGAAAAGTGCAACTCGTAGCACAAACCGGTTGAAGTTGCGCAATTCTTAGGACTGCTTCATGTCTTGAGTTGCATGTTTCTTGAGTGTGACTCATGTCAAAAATAATGAGGATCAAAACATACAAGTTGCACGAAACTCAAATATATCAAAAAAGTTAATTGTTACAAAGGCAAGAACAAGGTTGGACATATAATAGACTGAAAAATAAATAAAGAATACATAAAACAGATAAAAGAAAAAAAAAATGGAAAAAACTAAAAAAATGAAAATGGAAATGGCTACAAAATAACTCTATTAGAGAACGTGCTCACTAACAAACGTGGAACAGTATCTGCCGTAGTGGTTGTGCATGTTAATCTAGTTCTGCTTGGTCCAAAGGTCGAATCCTGCACGCTGCGTATATCTTTTTATTTTTCTGCGTTCCGCTCAGCCAAGCTTGCGCGAATCTTCAAGTAGATCAAACGGTCCTGCAGGTCGACTGAGACTTAACAAATTCTCAGTCACCTGAGGAGTAGCAAATCCGGATAAAAATTGGATGCGCGAGCTGATACTAAATCGGAAGAGCGATAAAACTAGCGCTTATTACTTAACATGTGAAGCACGAGTGTGTTGGCACAATGGCGTCAGGTCAGTTGCGCGATGGTTCGCTAATTAATCCGCGGCAGGCGTCGATCAAGATTGTTAATTCCTGGTCAGTTCATCAGCTGTGCCAAATTAAATCAGCGTTGCCGTGCCGCCGCACCGGTAACGGCCGTATCGTGGTGGCTCCTTCTTCTCCGGTCAGAGACGATAGGATCAACGTCCGTGAAAGCAAAATGCTGCGACACGTACTGCTAGTGGTTGGTGATTGGGCCCTGGCATTGAAAATGCCAGGGGCGGAGGTCAACGCGTGCGTGCGCCCAAAGTGGGCTTTTTTGGTTGGGTGACATGTCAGGCAGCATTGACATTGTGGCTTCAGATTCAGATTCCGCAGCAGAAGAATGATGATATACGGAGTATATAGGAGTGAGCCAGCAGCAGAGGTTTGCTCCACCAAACCCACCGTCGACCTGGTAGGTGCTTGACTTGTAGTACCGGCTATGCACCCACCAAGACCGTGAAGAAATTCTGCAGAGGACTGAGAAGAAATCAAATATGGTTCAGGATTCTCAACCAAGATAAGATCGGAGTTTACAAACAGAGAACTAGTAGTAGTTGCGTTCGATCAACGTGGCCGATTCCACCGACCGTTGGTGCGTTCTTCCCCTATCAGCCGCTTGCGCCACTGTGCCAGTAGAAGTTTCGAGCTGTGTACACATTGCACCAAGTGCGTTCGACCGCTCGCTGTCACCTCTACGCTAGCAGCAGTTTCAGAGTGTGCAAATTGCTTATCCACTCCGCCACCGTCTTGGATCTCGTCCTACTGCTGCGAGTAGTTGTTTCAGGCGGCGCAAGTTGCCGCCGTCTGCAAGTGCCGGTGCCTAGCAGTAGTTCCAGGCTGTGCAAACACAGACACTTCCACAGTCCATATCTTATCTTGCAGTACTATGGAATTCTCCGGATCGGACGGCTCGCGTACCTGTGGATGCCAGCGTTCCTGCGGCGGCAGAAAGGGACCAGGCAATTGGGATATGCTGGTGGTCTCGATACATCCAGTGCTTCCATTCCGCAGCGAGCATGGAATGGAGATGCTCGGCGCTCAGCAGTGCCGGCCCCTCCCCTTCTGTTAACACGACGAGGACGGCACGGTGGTGGGACACGTCGGATCGGGCGTCGCCGTTGCGTCCCAGCGCTGGCAAGTGGATGCACATCGGATTCGTCCACTCCGTCATCGGAACACGTACGACACACAGGAGCCGGGGCTGCAGAGACAGACAGGTCGAGGAGGATCTATGCTGCCCATCCGAACGGAATCGGGAGGCGGATTCGGTTCGGCGGCCGCTCCCGCATGTCGGTGTTGGCACATGCATGCCTTTTGCCAACGCGTTACATCTGGTGATCTGCAAGAGCTCACAGCGACGACCACGACGCTCTAGCTCGGTTCGAGTTCAACGGCCCAAGTCAACACGCGCCAGTACAAGAACGCATTGGTGGCAACTGCCAAAGTCAAGTGTTCGGTACAGGCTATCCTACTAACTAGTATTGCTTACAAAATCTTCAGAATTTTTAGTAGCCTCACCAACCTACCAATTTTCCAGAATTCCGAGGCCAACCTGTTCCATTGGACATTTGTTAAACCATTTGCCGTATGTTCCTTTTTGTTGGACCAGCACTAGGTCAACAGTTTACACATTTTCTTACTTGGAAGAAGGAACTCATAACGAATAAAAGAAGAATTTCCCGCATAAGATATTTAAAAAAAAACAAGAAGAAGAAAGAACTTGCGATTTATTTTCTCCGCCATTTCTATTGGATGTGTCCATTAACATGGAGGCGTTTCCTCCAGTACAACCCCTTTCTCCAAATATAGAGAAAACTTAGTCAAATTTAAACACATGAACGACTGAGAACGCTCAATATCCCTCTGTTATTAATATTAAACGGGTATATGTAGCCCCATAGAAATGTGTATGATCCAACTAAATTATATGAATACGTAGCAAACATGTGGATACGAGTAGGTAGGTACGCCGGCTCATCGACGGCGACTTTTTCGAACGGGGACGATCGTGGCAGGTGGGCAGGAGGGACGACAATGCAGTGCTTGCCAGCCACGAGGCACTACGAGACGGCACTGGCAGACACGAGCCTCGACAATGCCTCGCAGGTGCGTGCTGATAGGGTTGGTGTAGCGGCTTGTAGGCTGGACGGTGGCTCGATGAGCGGCCAAACAGTCCGACGAAATTCGGCCAGATAGTCCGGTGCGTTGGGAGTGTATTTCGGTGCCCGAACCAGACTGTCTTACGACGGCCAGACTATCTTGTGGTACTCCTTTATCGAAAAATCTTGTGGTACTCGCGTCGGACTGACCTGCAACAGTCGGACTATCTTGCAGTACCCACGCTGGACTATCTCGTGGTGGAGATGGATAGGGTTGTACCACTCATATGGGAAAGAGGTTAAAAAATATGTATGCCTATACCTAGGTATACCAGGTTTCTGATGTGGACTTGGATATGGGCTTAATTGAGTTTATGGGACGAAGTTGTATGGAGCAAGCCTTTAAGAGCAACTCTAGCAGAGCACGTAAAAATGTGAAAACTGATAAATAATTATCGATTTACGAGTTCAGTTCAGAAAATGATGTAGATCAGTAACCGTAAACACGTCCAGCCCGAAAAAAGTTTACAGGTCGCACCCGAAAACTCAACTCAGCCTGTATTTGTAGGGGCTAAAAGAGCCAACTGAACACAAATGTCTACTCGTGGCGTACTGAAATTTCAGATGAGGTCAACTGCTTCCGCTGGTACAGTCGCCGGAATCCAGCCAAATTCCGGCGAATCTCAACCTAATCCGACCGGGATGTAGCATCATGATCTTGCTGGACAACAACAAGGTGGCTAACGGTATGTGGTGTTCC
This sequence comes from Lolium rigidum, assembly GCF_022539505.1. Lineage (NCBI taxonomy): Eukaryota > Viridiplantae > Streptophyta > Magnoliopsida > Poales > Poaceae > Lolium > Lolium rigidum. The sequence goes on from NC_061513.1 coordinate 131,223,137, forward strand.
GCGGGGCGAGCTCGAGACGGATGGCATGGGGCGGCAGGGGTCGGGGCGAGCTTGTGGGCGGCGTGGGGCGGGGCAGGGCTGGGCGGGAGGCAGCGCGGGATGGGGCGGGCTGGGCGGGCTGGGCGGGTCGGGGCTGGGCGGGAGGGGGTGGGGCGGGGCTGCGCGGCGTGGGGTGGGGCGGGGCGAGCTCAGGCAGAGAGCTCGGGCGTGCTCAAGCGAAAAAAAAAGGAATAAGAAAAAAAAGGCTGACATGTGGATCTTTAATAGCATATTTCCGAATATGCTATTTTACAATTTTAGTTTACAAGATCCGTTTTGCACCAACAATTTTTTGATCCGTAAATACGAGTTCAGTGAACTAAACTCGGTGTTTTCAGTTCTTGTATTTACAGACTCTGTTAAAGATGCTCTAACATGGATGTAAGAGGTTGTTCTTTCGCGGTTCTTACCTCTAAGGGGCGACGCTCCCCTACTGATGCATTTGAACATCGCACGAGATAGGAGATGGTTTAAGTCTCGGACTTCATCAATTGATACAGTGTGATTTGATTTCAAGCAGATAAATTAAGGAAGTGATGGATCATGGTCACAGATTCTCTGAACCATGCCATGTAGAACGCTGGAAGCCTCATTCCAAGTAGGCAAGTAGTACTAGCTAGGAAAATGTCATGGTTAAACAGACCCATTTGTGTTGAGTGACAGTGCAACCACCATCTGCCGATCCGTCTCAGCAGGCTGCAGCTGTAAAGAGACTCCTGCTACAAACCTGCAACACAGCATCAACTTGGACAAATGTCTTTCACTTCATATTCAGTGTACCGATGTTCATCGCATGAGTGGCCAAGAGCTGAAAACTGAGGCCAAATCCGACAGCGGCCGCTAGTATTATTTACTGTCGTGAACTCATGAAGTGAAGAATTGAGTTTTAGCCAGGTCCAATCAGGTTTTTCCATAAAAAAAGGTCCACGATCCGGTTGCTGTCTTCAACTTGGAAAAACAATTGCGAGTAGCCATTTTGCTACCTTTCCTGAACAAATGATAGATTATGTTGATCCCAGCTAAAAGGCAACTTGAACACCTCGCTTTTTCCGCATGTCAAAAGACAAGAAAACGCATAGCTTTGACGCTTTCCAACACTAACTATTCTTTGCTGATTCCTGCAAGACTCAAAGATGGCCTTGAACTGCCTAATCCCCAGCGAGGAGTGAGGCATTGACGCTGCCGACTGACAGGACTTTAGCAGCCGTGGTGGAGTCAACGTCTAAAATAATAAGAAAACAGCTAAAATGATAGCATTAATATAGTCAACGCCCCAATGAAATAGTAACGGAGGTTGACATGTTTCGGCCGGCGGTGGGCTGATGGCGAGCTACCTATCAGTTTCAGACTTCAAGTTACATGAATTGGCAACTTGCGAGAGGAGTAGCTATGACCTTCGGTTAGTACTGAAAGCCGTCCTGATTGCAATAAAAGTATTTTCCTGGCCTAACTCCATCACATTAGTGGCTCGTTAATCATTTGTCAATCCCATGCCAGGCAAAAAGGCCACTTGATAACAGGATAAGGCATCTTGGATTCTTGACTTGGAACAGAACCCTGGAGGATCTGGCAGCTCAGCAGCCGGCCTCTTTTGGTTGAGCGGAAGCAGTTATTGCCTTCTCAGTCAGGTCACTGTGTAAAGCCTGAACTAGCAGGGAGCTTGCTGGGTAAGACTGCACCTATTGTCAATCTGTTGGTGGCTGGAGGCTGCGTGGTTCTACAAATAGATCAAGAGAAGCTTTTCAATGTTAAGTTGTAGCATTGCCGGTCACTGATCTAGAGACGTTGTGTCAGAGCAACTCAAGCACACACTTCAAACCGTAAACCCCATATACGCGTTTGCAGGTCGAAGAAATCGCGATTTGAGGGCTGAAAAAGTCATCCACAGAGAAGATATGCTAAACGAAACTGCAAATTTATAAAAGAATGACGCGGGTGACACAACATGCATTCCATTCGATAGTTAATCAGTGCGTACATACAAACATCGACTCGAATTTGCATAAAATTCGATCTAAATTCACCGCCACAGCAAACTATGTACCTCATTTTCGCTCTGGGATGCTCACCGGAGCCTTTTGCCGTGGCGGGAGCACGGACGGCGATGCGGCTGCGACCTCACTCGTCGTCGTTCCTGAAGAGGTCGCATTAGATCTTCCCCTGCTCCTTCGCCACCAGGTGCTACTCACTCCTCGGCCTTCTCCGCTTCGTGGCGGCTCTTCTCCGACACGAGCCCGAGACGGTGGGGAGGTTATTCTTGTCGAAGAAGTCACCGGAGACGGAGCCTTTTGCCGTGGCGGGTGTTAGAGTATATATCTGTATATTGTAGTTTCTCCATATGTTAGGAGGCTTCCTGCATATTTGCGCACTGCATACGTACTTATATATCGTGCGCTTTCGCACTGTAATACAACACGCATATTTCCTAACATGGTATCAGAGCCGAAAAGAAATTGATCCTCTAAATTTCTGTGCCGACGTTGCTCGTTCCGTCGGCCCGTCCGTCCCTCGTCGTCGATCTCTACTGCTTCTGGTTGCTCTTCGTCCACGCCGCCTACTCTCCGTCGCCCATCGCCCGTCCCGTGCGTGGCCTGGCCCGATCGATCCTGCTGCCCGTCGCCGTCCCGCGCGTGGCTTGGCCCGATCGATCCTGCTGCGCGTCGCCGTCGCTCGTCCCTGCTCTCCGGCCGGCCGATCAATCTCCCTGCGTGGCTCCCGATCAATCTCTCTGCGTGGCTCCCGATCAATCTCCCTGCTGGCTCCCGATCAATCTCCCTGCAGTCCCTGCTCTCCGGCCGCACGATCGATCTCCCTGCTGGTCGTGCTGAGATCGATCTCCTTTCTGTAGTTGACTTCCATCAAAAAAAAAAAAAGCAAAAAAAAAAATACTGTCGTCGGCCGTTGTTATCCGATGTCTTCTTCCGCTGATCCCGCCTTATCTTTGGGTCTCCCTTCGGTACTTGGTATTTGTCCGCTGTCTCCGTGTATGACGGCTAGCCATTCTTCGTCGCCGTTTGCGGCCTCTTCACGTGGCTCTGCCCGCGCTTCACTGACTCCGTCTACGTCGGCTCGCCGCTCTTCACCGACTTTCGCGGCCTCTTCCCGCGGCTCTGGCCGTGCTTCGCCGATTTTGTCTCCCTCGGCCTGCCGCTCTACATCGACTTTTGCGGCCTCTTCACGCGGCTCTGCCCGCGCTTCGCCGACTTCGTCTATGTCGGCCTGCCGCTCTACATCGACTTTTGCGGCCTCTTCATGCGGCTCTGCTCGCGCTTCGCCGACTTCTTCTACGTCGGCCCGCCGCTCTACATCGACTTTCGCGGCCTCTTCCCGCGGTTATGGCCGCGCTTCGTCGACTCCGCCTGCGTCGGTCTGCCGCTCTACATCGACTTTCGCGGCCTCTTCACGTGGTTATGACCGCGCTTTGCCGACTCTGTCTTCATCGGCGTGTTGCTCTCTGTCGCCCCCTTTGGTGGCCTCTGTGCGTGTGGATGATAGCTCCTCGTCGGCACCTGATTGTACGTCGACCTCTCCGGCCGCGCCCTCTCGCGCATGAGATAGCGCAGCTTCACCGCTCTGCCGGATGCTTGGGATTCCGGGTTACGTCGGCAACCTCGCGGTCCGAGTCTCCGCCCTCGTCCTCATTGCACCTACTGTGGCAAGGTTGGCCACACTTCCTCCACCTGCCGGACGCGGGATCCCGGCTTACGTCGCCGGTTCCAGGATCGTCGCCAGGCTGGCTCTTCGGGATCTTCTGCAGCTTGCACTCTCCGATCGAGACATTCTCGGGGGTCTTTGTGGTCCTGCTCGCTACTCCGGACTCTTCCTCGGCGGGCGCTGCTGGTTACGTGGATCGGCTCTTCCGGCACTCGCGCGACCACCATTTTCTACACGATCGAGTACGTCCCCGTGGTATCCGGATTCCGGAGCTTCCTTTCATATGACCTCCGAGTCTTCTATCATGTCCGCTCTTCGGTCTCTTATTTCTCCTGTCCGTGTTGTCACGGCCGATGGTACCTCTATTCCCGTTTCTAGTACGGGCACCCTTTCTACTCCCTCTTTCTCCGTCCCCGATGTTTCTCATGTTCCTCGCCTTCGGATGAACCTTTTCTCTCGCTAGCCAGCTCACCGATTCTGGTTGTCGCGTCATTCTTGACGCCGAGTCTTGTGCGGTTCGGGATCGTCGCACACGAGCCCCGGTTGGAGCTGGCCCTCGTAGCCGTCGGCCTCCGGGGCTTTGGGAGTTAGACCGGCTTCGTGTTCCTTCCGCTGCCACTTCATCCGCGGCTCTCCTCCGGTTGTTGCCTCTGTCACCGGCTCTTTTCAGCGAGTGGCATCATCGTCTTGGTCACCTTTGTGACTCTCGCCTGTCGTCTTTGGTTCATCGTGGCCTTCGGGGTCTGTCTCTGGAGATGGGTCGTTACATTGTCAGGGTTGTAGGTTAGGCAAACAGATTCAGCTTCCCTATCCTACTAGTGTGTCTGTCTCTCAACGACCGTTCGATTTAGTCCATTCAGATGTTTGGGATCCGGCTCCCTTCGCTTCGAAAGGGGGCCATCGATACTATAGATTATTCATTGATGATTTTTCACGGTACACCTGGGTGTTTTTCATGCACTCTCGCAGTGAGGTGCTCTCTATTTATCAGTGTTTGGCGGCCATGGTCCGCACTCAGTATTCCTCACCCATTCGCGTGTTCCGTGCTGATTCTGCTGGTGAGTATATCTCAGCACCTTCGTGGTGTCCTTGCTGAGGAGGGCACCCTCGCTCAGTTTTCTTGTCCCGGCGCGCATGCTCAAAATGGCGTCGCCGAGCGTAAGCATCGTCATCTTCTTGAGACCACCCGTGCTATGATGATTGCCTCTTCTCTTCCGCCACATTTACGGGCTGAGGTCGTCGCTACGTCGGCCCACCTCATTAACATTCAGCCTTCCACTGCTCTACAGGGTGGCATTCCTCTCGAGCGTCTCTCTGGTGTTTATCCAGACTACTCGACTCTCCGTTCATTTGGTTGCGTCTGCTATGTCCTTCTGCCTCCTCGCGAATGTTAAGCTTCATGCCCTAGCCACTTGAACCAAAAGTCCGAACTGATGGAAAGGGCTAGGCAATCCACATATACACTTCACAACACCCCCACTCGCGTGTGACGGGAGAAGAGAAAGTCAACACGTGAAAGAAGAAGAGCACACCGAAACAACGGTGGCTAAAGAGGGGGGCAACAACAATTTTTAGGCTTAATTGCGAAAACCATGTGAAGGCTAGGATTTGAACTCGAGACCCAGGGCTCTGATACCATGTTAAGCTTCATGCACTAGCCACTTGAACCAAAAGTCCGAACTGATGGAAAAGGGCTAGACAATCCACATATACACTTCACAACAGCGGGAACGCGGACGGCGATGCGGCTGCGACCTCACTCGTCGTCGTTCCTGAAGAGGTCGCATTAGATCTTCCCCTGCTCCTTCGCCACCAGGTGCTACTAACTCCTCGGCCTTCTCCGCTTCATGGCGGCTCTTCTCCGACACGAGCCCGAGACGGTGGGGAGGTTATTCTCATCGACGAAGTCACCGGGCGCAAAGCTGGACGCATCAGAAGAATCCACGCGAGCTTCGCATCCTTGATGTAGTCGCCGAGCGCGAAGGAGGCCGCGTCGTCGACCTCCATCTTCACCGGCACCGGCTGTGGTGGCACGCGCGAGGTCGATGAGGAGGCGACACCACAGCAGGAGAACCTAGACTCTCGCTAGTAGAATGCGAGTGGCGGCGCGAGATCGTACTTCGCGTACCGGTACGAGCCATGGAGGCGCGCCGCATCCGGCCGCTTCTTCACGGCCTCCGGTTTCTCGTCGGATCCACCGCGCCCGCTCGAGCTTCCGCCGCGGCCAATCTGACCCTCGTCCGGACACCATGGTACCGCGGGGACGTTGGATCTACCGGCGGCGCGGTCCATTGCGGTCATCGGCGTCGGAATGTGGGTGGTATGTGCAGCGGTGCGGCAAGCGCTGCGGCAAGCGGAGCGACAGAGAGGGGTGAGGATTTCGGATGGGGTTTGGCCCGCATCGACCTCACATGTGCAGAAGTTTTGGGCTGCGACCCGGATATACTATCCAGGCCAGACCACATATGTCGTGTCTAGTTTGGCCCAAAAAACTGCAGAAAACCGCATATCAGCCCAAACTGCCATATGCGGGATGATATGCCGTGTCTACTAGAGTTGCTTTTAGTGTTTTCTTACGAGGTTCTCTAGCACCCTTTTCATGGATATTCTTATGAAAGAGCAAAATCTATACCTCGTGTTTTGTGTGTTTGATTACAACACTAGAATGAATTCACCGTGTGCCTAGTTTGTTTTTGATAGATTTGCAAGTGCACGGTGCCCTCGGTTAACACTTCAGGATTGGAAGACTCAAGCGTATATTTTAGGTTTTCTGGTTTTGTGTGTGTCACGAGGTAACATGGCTAGAGAGGGAAAGAGGAAAAACTGGTTTTTTTCCTGACCGGTAGTACCGGTACCAGTAGCGGTAATACCGCTATACCTACTGGTACCGGTCATCAGTACCGCTCTGGAATTTGCACGAGGAAAAAGAAAACATAAGGGGTTACGGTACCTCACCGGTACTTCAAGCGGTAGTACCGCTCCTAGCGGTACTTCCGCTCAGGTACTGCTTTGGTACCGCAAACGCAAGGTTGCGGAACTTCCGCCCTTGTACCGCTACTGGTACCGGGAGGACGTCTGAAACTTGCAGAGACCCTGCCGGTACCTCAGCGGTACCGGGAGCGGTAGTACCGCTTTCTGCCCACGTGGCAGATCTATGAGCTGATTTCGAATCCAGAGCGGTACTACCGCTTCCCAAAGTGGTAGTACCGGACATGAGAAAATAGGACATAACGGTTGGATTTGAGGGGGCCTATAAAAGGGACCCTTCTTCCCTGGCTCGTTTTATCTCTTCTCTCTCTCTCCTCCATTGTTGTTGAGCTCAAAACCTAGAGGATCTCCTCCCCCATCCAACCAAACTTTCCCAAACTCTGAGAAGTGGTGGAGGAGTCCCCGATCTATAGTTCTACCAAGAGAGATTTCACCCATATCATCTAGTTCTTAGTGGATCTTGGAGTTAGGGTTCCTATGGTGGGATCTTGGAGGATGTGCTCGTATGGAGGCTAGATTGGAGTTGTGCTAGCCTCATAGGGTGTTGGGAGCCTCCGGTGGTTGTGGAGCTCGCCCCAACCCTGTGAAGGAACCGCCGCCTCGACGAGCTACTTAGTGGAGAAGGGGAAACTCCTTCGTGGGGTTTTCTCGAGGAACAAGGTGAGGCCCGTGTGGCCGTCTAGCCTTCATGGTTAGCACCTCCTCAATGCATATGTACTCCCTTTTGTGGGAGGAACTGCGGGAAACAAATCTCGCCTCGTCTCCGCTACCCCGGTTGTTTCGCTCCCTCTCTTTACTATCTTGTTCGGTTCCTTTACTTGTTGCATCGCTAGGATCATACTAGGAACACCGTATCATCAAGTTGCCACCTTTACTAAAATTTGTGTAGCGACCATTCACCCCCCCTCTTGTTCGCTAATGATCCATTCAAGTGGTATCAGAGCAAGGTTTTCTTGCTCGGGCTTTACCGCCTAAGAAATGGCTGAACAAGAGGCTGCTAAGAATGGGGACCTTCCCGGTGAGCAATCACCTCCACCATCAAACACCGATAGCACAATGGCTATGTTGGATGACCTCAAGAAATTGGATTCATCCATCGTAAGCCAAATGAAGGCTATGATGATGGAGTTGATTGCTCCAAAAACAACCCCCACCATAGATCCTAAGGCAAGTGCCGAGGTTCCTCCACAAGCTAATCCATTTCCTCTTGTTGGCTTTGTCGCTCAATCGACTAAAGTCCCTCAAGAGGGAGAACTTGGGGAAGCCGGCACTTCATCAAAAGGGAAGGATGAACCACCGGTTGCGAGATATTTGGGAGGTAATCATGCGGTGCCCCCACCAAGTGATTACACCATAAATGTCCCAATTCCTATGCCTCATATTTTGTATAATGGTTCACCACCGCTACTTGAATCCAATAGTTTTTAAAATTGGCAATTCTTAATGCGTTCTCATGTGTGCAGCACTTCCACCGAGCTTTGGTGCATCATTGAGGAAGGTTACTCACCACGAGATCCCAAGAATTTGAAAAGAAGAGAATTGGTGGCTGACCAACTCAACGCCACCGCCATCAACATGATCCACATGGCCGTCACATCCAAGTACCACGCTCACATCCGTTCTCTCAAGACCACCAAGGAAGCATGGGATAAACTCGACAAGCTCTTCCTCGAAAATGAGAGCATTCAAAGCTCTCGTTTCGATGAAGTGAACAACATGGACGACAACTTCATCATGATTGAAGGAGAATCTCCCAAAGAGATGTACCGATGCCTCATCACTCTCGCCGTTCAAATGCAAGATCTTGGAGCAACTTTTGTGGATGACCATTGGATCAAAAGAAAGTTCTACAACGCTCTCCTCCCTTATGAGGAAGTGAAGTTGACGGTCATCCGCCAAAATTCCTCCTTCCGTACTATGATATCCGATGAAGTCCTTAGCGAAGTCATCGCTTTGGACATCTCCAAGAAAAATGCGGAGGATCTTGTTGCACGCGCTCACAACAGCCGCAAGACCAATCTCGCATTGAAGATGATGGAACATGACAGAAGTGAAAGTGAAGAGGATCCTATGGAGTGGAGTCCGGATGATCTCAAGACCAACTACCATGAGCACATGGCTCTCGCCGCCAAGAGTTTTTGGGATGGAAACAAGACTCTAAGCTCAAGATACTCTTCTCGTGACCCTCCTAGAAGTTTCTCCAAGAGTCCAAGGGAAGAGCAAAGGGAGAGAACTTGCTAAAATTGCGGCGACAAAATTCACTTCGTCGCGGATTGTATCTATCAGAGAAGGGAAGACAATGGTGGCAGGCTTGTCCGCAAGGATAAGTTCAAATCCTTCCCCAAAGGATTCTCCAAGTTCTCCTCCAAGCCCGGCGACACCAAGGTCTCCTTCACCAAGAAGCCAAGAGCTTTCATCATCTCTGAGGAGTATTTCTCCGATGAAGGTGGAGAACATGAAGACAAGAGTTCGAACAAGGAAGAAGAGGGAGTGGCCACCCTCGCCATCTCCACTCTCTCCAACTCCCTCTTCGACTCTCCTAATAAGAACCTATTCACCAACAACTCCTGTTGCCTTATGGCAAAGGTATCGTCGGAGGTAGAACCCCTTTCCAAACCTACATCATCATCTAGTGCCATATCTATTGATGATGCCACTAGTCTCACCATTAAGCGTGAGATTGTGTGTTTGGATGCTTTTCTCACTAACATGCAAGGGGACACTAAGACTCATGTTGAGGCCTTCATGACTCAACTTGGCGCAGCTCAAGAACTTCTAGAGGAGAAGGAGAGGCTTGAGAGGGCGGCGGAAAATGAGATTGCCTCTCTCACTCAAGCTCTTGAGGAAGAGCAAAATTTGTGCATGTCTCTTAAAGAAAGTGTTATTAATGTTGAAGTCTCTAATGATGCTATTCTCTCTCAACTCACTAAGGATCGATATAATGCTCTCGCCTTGGTGGGTGTGCTAAAAAGTGAGAAGCTTTCTCTTGAGGATGACCACAACAAGTTACTTGAAAAATTGGAAACTCTCACCGAGGAACACAAATCCTTGGAGAGTGAGTTTGCAATTATCTCTAAGTCAAGTGATCATCCTCAAGGGGAAGCTCACAAGGAGAAAGAAGTAGAAGTGCCTAACTCTTGTTGTAACGAGCTTGTAGATCAAGTTGCCTCCTTGAAAAGTCACAATGCACTCCTCTTGGAAGTCAATTCTCTCCAAGAAGAAGCCTTGGATGAGTACTATCGGTTGATCAAGGAAAGGGTACCATGTTGCAATCATGAGGAAGAAATCGCAGCTCTTGAGAAGACCAAGGCCAAGCTCTTGGAGTTGAATAGCGTGCAAAATGAGCACTTGATGGAGTGTTTCCGCATGAGCAAAGAGAAGGTCACATGCTTGGATCATGAAGCGTAGATTGTCATCTTGAAAAGAAGCGAGACCAAGCTCTTGGAAGTCAACGCTATGCTAGAAGAGTCCTTGAAGGAGTACTTTCCCTTGAGTAAGGATCGAGTGTGTTGCAATCACAACATTGAGATTGCCTCTTTGGAAGGGCACAAGCGCTTGCTCTTGAAGATGAACTCTTTCCAAGAAGATGCATTGAATGAGCATTTCTGGGTGAACAAGGAGAAGGAGGTCCAAGTGTTTGATATCACTCACCCTCACCTGGAGCATGAAGATGAAGTCAGTCGTTTGAAGGCCAAGATTGATAGGCTCCAAATCCAAGCCAAATACTTGGAAGGAGTCCTTGAAGCTAAAGATGGAGTCAATGAGGGATCTAGCAAAGAAGGAGGTGTGGCTACCAAGCCGAAGAGGAAGAAAATAAGAAGGACAAAGAAGAAGAACAACAACAAGAACATGGGTATCACTTGTGAGGAAGGTGACTCTAGCCCAAGGAGGGGTGGAGTTCCCGATTCCACCACAAGGGGCTATGCGATGCTAACAATCCTTCTCATGTTCTTTTTGTTGATTACTATGGTCATGTTTGTGCTCGTTTTATTGGTCCTTATGAACAAAACATTGATTGGACTATTTGTGTTCTCAAACATCTTGTTACTAACATGATAGGACCCATTGAAAAATGGGTACCTAAATCCAAAGCTTGATTCTTGTAGGACTATGCTTCTGGTGGGTCAAAATGGGTGGTTGATAGTGGAGCCACAAGTCATATGACCGGAAGCAAGAACATTGTTGTCGACCTCGAGCCATCACTCTCTACCGTATCATATGGCGACAACACGCGCTCTAAGGTTTTGGGTCTCGGTAAGGTGGTGGTAACACCGGACATTTCACTTGTGAATGTCCTCTTAGTTGAGACTCTTAGTTACAATCTTCTTTCTGTTCATCAAATTGCATGTATGGGTCTTTGCACCTTTTTCGATGAACATATGGTGGTCCTCTTGTGGAGCAAGTCATTACATGTAGCCTTTGTTGGGTATGTAGAGAGCGGTTTACATGTGGTCGATTTCTCCGAAAAGACCACTTCTCCCTCTCTTTGCTTATTCGCCAAAGGTGATGTGGGTTGGCTTTGGCACCGCTAGCTAGCCCATGTCAACATGAGGACTTTGCAAAGACTTCACAAGGGAGGCCACATTCTCGGACTAAAATACAATGTCTTTGTTTGTAAGGATCGTGTGTGTAGTGCTTGCGTTGAAGGAAAAATGCATGGGGCTCCTCACAAGGCTGACTATCATCTCCACCACAAGATGCTTGGAGCTCCTTCATGTTGACCTCTTCGGTCCACCATCCCATGAGAGCCTTGGAGGGAAGAAATATTGCCTCGTGATAGTTGATGACTATTCACAGTTGTCAGGGGTGCTCCCCAGCAATGCCCACCATGAGGGGATTAGGGTTGACAGAATCCTGCAGGCTAGCACGAGACATCGGTGATCGAACAAACGGGAGAGAGATTTACCCAGATTCGGGGCCCTCGATCAGGTAAAACCCTTACTTCCTGCTTGTCTGATCTTGATTATCGAAAGTATATCGGGCAATGGGGTAGTCGATGGTTTTGGATGGATTTGCCGAGAGGCTAGGGTTCTAAGCTCTAAGCTACATCTGGCGATGATTCTACGCGTGTAAGTTGTATATCCCGACAGATCATCTCCTAGCCTTTATACAACAAGCCAAGTCTCGAGAGATTTGTCCGGATTCGACTAAAGTACAAAGAGTCATAGTCTAAGTTTTCCTTTTTTATTCGCCTTCTTTCCTTGTTCGTCAAGTTCCTTCCATTGGATGAGTCCTTCCCTTCAACGTCGGCGCGTAGTCCCACTTCGGATATTCGGCAATCTTCATGGGCCCCTGGTTGGGCCGGTGGAGGTAGCCTAATCTCGGTTACCCGAAGGGTAATGCCCACATCAACAGTATTGTTGGGTCTTCTTCTTCAAGCACAAGAGTGAGACGCAAAGGACGATGATGGAATTCGCCAATCAAGTTCAACGCAAGTTCAATGCCAAGATCATTGCAATTAGGAGCGACAATGGGGCGGAATTCAAGAACTACACGTTGGCTGAATTTCTCGGCGAGGAACGCATTCAACACCAATACTCCGCAACTTACACTCCGCAACAAAATGGAGTCGCCGAAATGAAGAATCGGACCTTGATTGAAGCCGCTCGAACTGTGATGATGGAGTACACGTCCAACTACAACTTTTGGGCCGAGGCTATCTCTACCGCTTTTCATGCCACTAACCGTCTATACTTCCGCAAGGGCTTGGAGATGACACCTTATGAAATCCTCACTGGGAACAAGACAAATGTTTCCTACTTCAATCAAGGTCTTCGGTTGCAAATGCTATGTGCTCATCAAGGATGCTCACCTCTCCAAGTTTGACTCAAAAGCTCAAAAAGGCATATTTGTGGGCTATGCTATGGATTCTCACGCCTATAGGGTCCTCAACATGTCAAATGGATGCATCGTTGAAACTTGTGATGTGACTTTTGATGAAGATGATATCTCTCTAGAAGGGCGAAGTGCTTCTTGTGAGAAAGGAGATGCAATTCCCCCGGAGGCCATTGAGAGGATGGGTGTTGGTTTCTACTGACCCAAAGAGCTCCCTCCTTTGTGCACCGGGGAAGGACCAAGTTCTACTCAAGTAGAGCCATCTACACCACAAGGCCAAGCTTCTTCTTTAGAGGAACCAAATGCAAGTCAACCACTACCCCAAGATCGACATCATCATCAATAACAACAACAACAACAACCTCAAGTTCGTCAACAACCACCGTCAAGTGATCAAGGCCAAGTCACAAGTACTTCATCGGACCTCTCGGGGACGACCGCTCCGGATACTACCTATCCTATGAACCCCGAGTCGTCCGGCACTCATGATGATGATGTTTCCCTTGATACGCGTACAGCACGCGACCGTTGGGAACCCCAAGAGGAAGGTGTGATGCGTACAGCGGCAAGTTTTCCCTCAGTAAGAAACCAAGGTTTATCGAACCAGTAGGAGCCAAGAAGCACGTTGAAGGTTGATGGCGGCGAGATGTAGTGCGGTGCAACACCAGGGATTCCGGCGCCAACGTGGAACCTGCACAACACAACCAAAGTACTTTGCCCCAACGAAACAGTGAGGTTGTCAATCTCACCGGCTTGCTGTAACAAAGGATTAGATGTATAGTGTGGATGTGATGACCCACAAGTATAGGGGGTGTATCGTAGTATCTTCGATAAGTAAGAATGTCGATCCCAACGAGGAGCAGAAGGTGTTGACAAGCAGTTTCGATGAAGGATTCACTGTAAATGCTCACAGACATGTATTCAGGGGGGTTTGATGTAACAGTTGAATAAAGTACGAGTATGTAAAGTGCGAGAGTAACAATTGCAGCGAGTGGCCCAATCCTTTTTAGCACAAAGGACAAGCCGGTTTGTTTACTTATAATGACCAAACGTTCTCGAGGACACATGGGATTTTAGTCTAGTGCTTTCGCTACATACGGCTAAATAATCTTCATTGTTATGATAAGTGTTGTGTGGGTGAACCTATGCTAATGTACCGCCCTTCCTAGGACTAATACATACTTGTGATTATACCCCTTGCAAGCATCCGCAACTACAAGAAAGTAATTAAGAATAAATCTAACCACGAGCCTTAAACTCGAGATCCTCGCGATCCCTCCCCGCATCGATATACCAACGGGGGTTTAGGTTTCGTCACTCCGGCAACCCCGCAATTAGCAAACGAGTACAAGATGCATTCCCCTAGGCCCATAAATGGTGAAGTGTCATGTAGTCGACGTTCACATGACACCACTAGAAGAATAACACCACAACTTAAATATCACACCATTGAATATTACTCAACCATAATTCACTACTAACATTTAGACTTCACCCATGTCCTCAAGAACTAAACGAACTACTCACGAGACATCATATGGAACATGATCAGAGGTGATATGATGATGAATAACAATCTGAACATAAACTTGGTTCAATGGTTTCACTCAATAGCATCAACAACAAGTAGAAATCGATACCGGAAGAGTTTCCCCTATCAAACAATCAAGATCAAACCCAAATTGCTACGGCGGTGACGGTGTCCAGCGGTGATGCCGGCGATGTTGATGGTGGAGATGATGATGATGGTGATGGCGATGATGTCCAGCTCGATGACGGTGACGATGGCGTCGATTTCCCCCTCCCGGAGGGAATTTCCCCGGCGGATTCCTCGCCCGCCGGAGAGCTCTTTTCTCTCTCGGTGTTCTCCGCCCCGCGAGGCGGCCGTAACTCTTCGCGAGGTACCCTCTCGTGGCTTCGGTCTTCGGGACGAAGGGTTTGGCGAAGAAAAGGAGGCGAAAGGGGTCGTGGGCCCTCCACACCACAGGCCGGCGCGGCCGGTGGCTCGGGCCGCGCCGCCCTAGGGTGTGGGCCCACCCCGGCTGCTCCCGGCTCCTCCTTCTCGGCTTCCTTCGTCATCTTGAAAAATAGGATTTTTGGTATAATTTCCTTCCGGAGTTGATCTTCCGAAATATTGCGTTCGACGGTGCTTTTTTCCAGCAGAATCTCGGCTCCGGTGTTCGATCCTCCAATAACGATGAAACATGCAAAATAGATGAAATAACATAAGTAATGTGTCCCAATATGAAATATATCAATGAATAACAAAGCAAATTATGATATAAAATAGTGATGCAAATTGGACGTATCAACTCCCCCAAGCTTAGACTTCGCTTGTCCCCAAGCGAAACCGAACTCGATAGACATGACCACATGTTTATGGAGTGAAGAGTCGATAAATAAAATACGGACAAGAAGCATCATATTCATTCACACAGGACATTATAGTAAACAACCTCTTATAACTCATATTGAAACAAGTATAAGGTAATCACAAGTAAAGGTGCATGAGAAATCATGATTGGTGATGGCAAACTTCGTTCTTGGTCAGAGAACAATTAACAGATTATATTTATCTCATTGAGCAGCGCTCTCATGTTAAAGTTTATAAGGCACAACTTGCATACTCAATCGTAATGGTCTTCTCATAATCATTGATAACTTGCAAAGCTATATTCATTCAGATAAAACTTGTACTAAACAAGGAAGAATAAAAGACATGATGTAGCAAATCACAATATAATGGTTTGATCACAACTACTCAAATGCTTGCTTGAGATGGAGGGAAATAGGTTTACTGACTCAACATAAAGTAAAAGACAGGCCCTTCGCAGAGGGAAGCAGGGATTAAATCATGTGCTAGAGCTTTTTCAGTTTTGCAATCATATAGAGGTAATAAAAGTAACATTTTGAGAGGTGTTTGTTGTTGTCAACGACTGGTAGCGGGTACTCTAACCCCCTTGCCAGACAACCTCCTAAGAGCGGCTCCCATATTATTTCCATTTTGTGTGGCACTCCTTCCAACCTTTCTTTCACAAACCATGGCTAACCGAATCCTCGGGTGCCTCGCCAACAATCTCATACCATGAAGGAGTGCCTTTTTATTTTAGCTTAATTATGATGATGACACTCCCCCAACCTTTGCTTACACAAGCCATGGCTAACCGAATCCTTCGGGTGCCGTCCATCAATCACATACCATGGAGGAGTGTCTATTTAGTTTAATTAATTTGGGACTAGGAATCCCATTGCCAGCTCTTTTTGCAGAATTATTGGATAAGCGGATGTAGCCACTAGTCCATTGGTGAAAGTTGCCCAACAAGATTGAAAGATAAAACACCACATACTTCCTCATGAGCTATGAAACATTGACACAAATAAGAGATACTAAGTTTTGAATTGTTTAAAGGTAGCACATGAAGTATTTACTTGGAATGGCAGAAAATACCATGTAGTAGGTAGGTATGGTGGACACAAATGGCATAGGTTTGGGTTAAGGTTTGGATGCACGAGAAGTATTCCCTCTCAATACAGGTCTTTGGCTAGCAAGGTTAATTAGCAAGCATACGAGTCGAGGGAAACAAACAAATATATATGTGATAGAAACAATCATGCATCTTCCTTGTAAGCACAAACAATTTTAACTTCAGTAATAATAAGCTATGAGCTAACAAGAAAGACAATGAAACATCTACATGTATTTCTCTTTTCTATTTAAACCTTAAAGTGTTGTTGCTATTGACCCATGCTAAGTTTGCCAAAACCAAATAGATTTATTCAATGCTCCCAAAGTGATACCAATACTAACAACAAGGTGAATCATATAGTAGAGATTGCAAACTAAAATAAGATGTGCAATATGTAAATGATAAGACTTCTCATTAATATTCCATAACGATAACTCACACCAAGGGATACATAGACAACCAACCAAAGGAGAAATACTTCCAAACGCAACCCATCTTATATGATAACTTCCCTACTCATGATATGACACTACTTGACAATAAAAGTAAAAGGTAGTGATAATGTGATACCGCGGCACTCCCCCAAGCTTGGAACAAACCAAGGGGATGCCAATACCGATGATGAATTACTCCTGCGGCGATGGTGGTGATGAACTCCCGTCATCAAACTTCCAAGGAAGAGGCTCTCCATCAAGAAACGACGTCTTGGTCTCGGGGATCCTCGAAACTAGCAAGCACGGCTTATGTATTTAAACCTGTTTTCATACTCACGCTTCGATTCCGAAAATCATAGAGTTGTGCTTGGAGCTTGTTGGTGGTGTCGTGAAGCGAGAGGATGTCGCTCCAAAGCTTTGCGCTTCCTTCTCATGTTCAAGCAATGAGTTCGGACACAATCTCGTGGAAGATATCCACCTCACGCTCAGCCATCTTCTTGTACTTGAAAACCTCTTGTTCTAACTTCTCCATCCCGTCTTCCAGTGCTTCCTTCTCCTTTAGGACCCTGGACATCCTTGACCTGCAGCTTCTCCTTCAACGAGCGAGCAACTCCTTGGGGTGCATCTTCAGCTCCTCCATGTACAAGTTGCCAACATCCTTGCCGGAGCCGTCCTTCGAGTTTCCGACGAAGACATGATGACTCTAGATCCGAAACAAATCCTCGGCGAAACAGACTCGAAACAAAACACGTCGAAAACACGATATACGGACCTCCAGGGGTCCGGGAGATTATATAGCAAAAATTTTCTCGACAAAAGGAAAGCACCAGATCGAACCAGAGTCGGAAAGGGGCGACGAGGCGGCCAAACCATAGGCCGGCGCGGGCCCAGGTCAGGCCGCGCCGCCCTATGGTGGCACCCCCTCGTGCGTCCTTTCCACTCCGTTTCGAACTCGTAATTTCTCTTATTTTCCAAAAACAGCGAAAATATTGTTCGGAAAGTAAATTGCGTACTTTTCATTACCGATCATCGTTACCTATTCAAAATCGAGTTCGCGGATCGTCAATTTGCCCTTTGATGTAGGCCTCCGGTGTTTCCACTTGAATAATATCAACATCAACATTATAAGAATCACCCGAGATATAATGCTTGAGTCTTTGTCCATTCACCACTTGCATAGCATTGCCTTGGAGAGAGCTAATTTTGATTGCTCCCGAACGATACACCTCCTCGACAACATATGGTCCTTCCCATTTCGAGAGTAATTTCCCCGCAAAGAATCCGAGACGAGACCGATACAATAGGACTTTATCCCCAATATTAAATTCTCTTTTGATAATCCTCCTATCATGCCATTTTTTAACTTTCTCTTTAAAGAGTTTAGCATTTTCATAAGCTTCACTTCTCCATTCATCTAGGGAACTCAATTGCAACAACCTCTTATCACCGAGCAAGTTTAGGATCTTTATTTAATTCTCTAACAGACCCAATAAGCTTTGTGCTCTAGTTCTAGAGGTAAATGACAAGCTTTCCCATAAACCATTTTATAAGGTGA
The DNA here is from genome assembly GCF_022539505.1 of Lolium rigidum. NCBI lineage: Eukaryota > Viridiplantae > Streptophyta > Magnoliopsida > Poales > Poaceae > Lolium > Lolium rigidum. The sequence continues at coordinate 131,241,109 of NC_061513.1, forward strand.
CATTCCCATGGGATTTTTATAAGCAGTTCTATAAGCCCAAAGTGCATCCTTCAATTTACTAGCCCAATTCTTTCTAGTTTTATTAACGGTCTTTCCCAAAATAGATTTAATCTCTCTATTTGATAACTCTACTTGACCACTAGTTTGAGGATGATAAGCGTAAGCAATTCTATGATTAATACCATACCTAGCAAGAGTTTTTCTAAAACCTCCATGAATAAAATGAGAACCTCCATCAGTCATAATATATCTAGGTACTCCAAATCTAGGAAAAATAATATCTAAGAGCATTCTTAAAGAGGTCTCACCATCAGCACTTTTTGTAGGTATAGCTTCCACCCATTTAGTAACATAATCAACAAGAACGAGTATATGAGTGTTACCTTCGAAGACGGAAAAGGTCCCATGAAGTCAAATCCCCAACAATCAAACGGTTCAATAACAAGAGTATAATTCATTGGCATTTCATTACGCCTGGAGATATTACCAACCCTTTGGCATTCATCACAAGATAAAATAAACTTTCTCGCATCCTTGAAGAGAGTTGGCCAATAAAAACCTGATTGTAGAACCTTTTGCGCGGTTCTTTCTCCGGCGTGATGTCCTCCATAAGCACTACCATGACATTTACTCAATATCTCCTGTTGTTCATATTCAGGGACACATCTTCGCATAATACCATCCACTCCTTCTTTATATAAGTGTGGGTCATCCCGTAAATAATACCTCAAGTCATAAAAGAATTTCCTCCTTTGCTGAGCTGAAAAGGTTGGAGGCAAGTACTTGGAAACAATAAAGTTAGCATAATCAAGCATACCAAGGACCTGTCTCGCGAGCTCACCTTTATTACAGCCAATTGTTCATTTGGAAAACTATCATTAACAGGAACAGGATCATAAGCAATATTTTCCAATCTAGACAAATTATCAAGCAACAGGATTATCAGCACCTTTCCTATCTACAATATGTAAGTCAAATTCTTGCAACTGAAGTACCCATCTAATAAGCCTCGGCTTAGCATCTTTCTTTGTCATAAGGTATCTAATTGCAGCATGATCAAGTATGAATAGTAACTTTTGAATCAACAATATAAGATCTAAATTTATCGCAAGCAAAGACTACAACTAATAATTCCTTTTCAGCTTGTAGCATAATTTCTTTGAGCAGCATCAAGAGTTTTACTAGCATAATGAATAACATTCAGTTTTTTATCTACTCGCTGTCCAAGGACAGCGCCTACAGCAAAATCACTAGCATCACACATAATTTCAAAGGGTAAATTCCAATCAGGGGGTTCAACTATAGGAGCGGTTGTTAAGGCTTTCTTAAGAGTTTCAAACGCTTCCTTACAATCATCATCAAAAACAAATGGTACATCTTTTTGAAGAAGATTAGTAAGAGGCTTTGAAATCTTAGAGAAATCTTTAATAAATCTCCTATAAAACCCAAGCATGACCAAGAACACTACGAATACCTTTAACATCCCTCGGATAAGGCATCTTCTCGATTGCTTCAACTTTAGCTCTATCAACTTCAATACCTCTCTCGTAAATTTTATGTCCCAATACAATTCCTTCATTAACCATAAAGTGGCATTTCTCCCAATTAAGAACAAGGTTAGTTTCTTCACATCTCCGCAAAACTTTATCAAGGTTTCGTAAGCAGCTATCAAAAGAATTCCCATAGACGAAAAAATCATCCATGAATACCTCTACAATACTTTCACAAAAACCATGAAAAATAGCAGGACATGCATCTTTGAAAAGTAGCAGGAGCATTACATAAACCAAAAGGCATGCGTCTATAAGCATAAGTTCCATAGGGACGAGTAAAAGTGGTTTTCTCTTGATCTTTAGCTTTAACAAGCAATTTGTGAAAACCCGTAATAACCATCAAGAAAGCAAAAATGAGTATTTTTAGATAATCTTTCTAGCATTTGATCAATAAAGGGTAAAGGGTAATGATCTTTTTTAGTAACTTTATTAACTTTTCGAAAATCAATGCACATTCTATACCCTACAACTACTCTTTGAGGAATGAGCTCATCATTATCATTAGGCACAACAGTCATACCTCCTTTCTTGGGAACGCAATGCACAGGACTAACCCATCTACTATCAGCAATAGGATATATAATACCAGCTTCAAGGAGTCGTAGTACCTCATTCCTTACCACTTCCTTCATCTTTGGAATTAGACGACGCTGAGGTTCAACAACGAGCTTTGCATCATCTTCCATATTAATAGCATGTTGGCAAATAGAAGGAGAAATCCCCTTCAAATCATCAAGAGTGTAGCCAATAGCGCCTCGATGCTTCTTCAATATTTCCAATAACCTTTCTTCCTCAATCTCTCGAAAGCTTAGAACTAATAATAACAGGATATATTTTCTTATCATCAATATGAGCATATTTAAGATTATCAGTGCAAAGGCTTTAAATCAAAAACAGGATCTTCCTTTGGTGGCGGTGTTGTACCCAAATCTTCCACCGGTAAATCATGCTTGAGAATAGGTTGGCGAAGAAAAATTTCCTCAAGCTCATCTCTTTCTTTCCTAAAAATTCTCGCTCTCGCTATCCTCCAAATGTTGCTGCAAAGGATTATTAGGAACAAGGACAATAGATGCACATTGCTCCATTTTAAAATCATTACTAGGCAAATCAGCTTTATAAGGAGTTTTAGTAAATTTAGAGAAGTTAAACTCATAAGATTCACCAGCGAATTTAGTCAAAATTTTCTCTTTCTTGCAATCTATAATAGCTCCACAAGTATTTAGAAAAGGTCTACCAAAAATAATAGGACAATAATCACTAGCAGCAGAACCAAGTACCAAAAAGTCAGCAGGATATTTAATCTTACCGCATAAAACTTCCACATCTCGAACAATACCAATTGGAGAAATAGTTTCTCTATTAGCCAGCTGAATAACCACATCAATATCTTCAAGTTCACAAGAATCAATTTCGTGCATAATCTCCGTGTAAAGCTCATACGGAATAGCACTAACACTTGCACCAATATCACATAATCCATAATAACAATGATCACCAATTCTAACCGTATAGCATAGGAACACTAGCTTGTTTGGGTTTATTAGGATGTGAAACAATATTAGAAGCATCTTCACAGTAAAATAATATGAGTATCCTCCACATTTTCAGATCACAAGATCTTTAACTATTGCAACAAAGCAGAGTTCAACTTTTATTTGTTCTTCAGGTTCTACGGTGTTTCTTTTCACTTTTATGAACCGCACTATTGATAACAGAGTACTCCTTCATTTTAGCAGGGAAAGGAGTTTTTTCAATATAAACCTCAGGAATAACATGATCAGCAGTTTCAACTACAACACATTTATTAATAGATGAATCAATTTTATCTTTATATGGTTCATGATACTTATCAAAGTTCTTCTTTGGCAATTCATAATGAGAGGCAAAAGCTTTAAAAAGATTTACAAGCAACTTGAGAATCAAGACCATATGTAGCACTCATATTACGAAATTTATCAAGTATCCATAAAAGCTTCAATGCATTTATAATCATAAATTATACCCGATTCTCGATCTTTGTCGTTCTCCCATCCTTCAAGTATTTTCTTGGATTCGATCAAGAAGGTCCCTTTTAAACTCTTCTTTGTTGCGTGTAAATGATCCAGTAACAAGAAGTATCCAGCAAGGTCTTGTCTTGAAAAGAAAGTCTTGCATAGAAATTATCAATAATAACATTACCAGGAAGCTCATGAATGGGGCATTTGAGCATTAAAGACTTCAATCTCCCCCAAGCTTGGGCGATGCTCTCTCCATCATGAGGCCAAAAATTATATATGCGATTCCGATCCTTATGAATTTCACTTGGAGGATAGAACTTAGAATAAAACCGGGGCACAATATCATTCCATTCAAGAGAATCCCCATTATCCAATAATTTATACCAATGCGCCGCTTTACCGGACAGCGACAAAGAGAATAGTTTCTTCCTCACTTCATCCATAGCAATACTCGCACATTTGAATAACCCGCATAATTCATGCAAAAACAATGAATGATCACCGGGGTGGACAGCTCCATCCCCTTCATAGCGGTTATCCATAACACGTTCAATAATTTTCATAGGTATTTTATATGGTATTACTTCCTCACTCGGCGCTTCATCCACTACCGTTGCGGTAGTAGTAGATTTCCCAAATAGAAATTGAAGAGAAGATCTCTCCATAATGACTTATAGCAACGAGCAGTAAATAAAATCAGCACAACAAGTAAAGGTTTTCCTTACCAATTCCACTTACCAATAGCGCTTCACTCCCCGGCAACGGCGCCGTGAAAATAGTCTTGATGACCCACAAGTATAGGGGGTGTATCGTAGTATCTTCGATAAGTAAGAATGTCGATCCCAACGAGGAGCAGAAGGTGTTGACAAGCAGTTTCGATGAAGGATTCACTGTAAATGCTCACAGACAGGTATTCAGGGGGGTTTGATGTAACAGTTGAATAAAGTACGAGTATGTAAAGTGCGAGAGTAACAATTGCAGCGAGTGGCCCAATCCTTTTTAGCACAAAGGACAAGTCGGTTTGTTTACTTATAATGACCAAACGTTCTCGAGGACACATGGGATTTTAGTCTAGTGCTTTCGCTACATACGGCTAAATAATCTTCATTGTTATGATAAGTGTTGTGTGGGTGAACCTATGCTAATGTACCGCCCTTCCTAGGACTAATACATACTTGTGATTATACCCCTTGCAAGCATCCGCAACTACAAGAAAGTAATTAAGAATAAATCTAACCACAGCCTTAAACTCCGAGATCCCGCGATCCCTCCTCGCATCGATATACCAACGGGGTTTAGGTTTCGTCACTCCGGCAACCCCGCAATTAGCAAACGAGTACAAGATGCATTCCCCTAGGCCCATAAATGGTGAAGTGTCATGTAGTCGACGTTCACATGACACCACTAGAAGAATAACACCACAACTTAAATATCACACCATTGAATATTACTCAACCATAATTCACTACTAACATTTAGACTTCACCCATGTCCTCAAGAACTAAACGAACTACTCACGAGACATCATATGGAACATGATCAGAGGTGATATGATGATGAATAACAATCTGAACATAAACTTGGTTCAATGGTTTCACTCAATAGCATCAACAACAAGTAGAAATCGATACCGGAAGAGTTTCCCCTATCAAACAATCAAGATCAAACCCAAATTGCTACGGCGGTGACGGTGTCCAGCGGTGATGACGGCGATGTTGATGGTGGAGATGATGATGATGGTGATGGCGATGATGTCCAGCTCGATGACGGTGACGATGGCGTCGATTTCCCCCTCTCGGAGGGAATTTCCCCGGCGGATTCCTGCCCGCCGGAGAGCTCTTTTCTCTCTGGTGTTCTCCGCCCCGCAGAGGCGGCTGTAACTCTTCGCGAGGTACCCTCTGTGGCTTCGGTCTTCGGGACGAAGGGTTTGGCGAAGAAAAGGAGGCGAAAGGGGTCGTGGGCCCTCCACACCACAGGCTGGCGCGGCCAGGGCCTGGGCCGCGCCACCCTAGGGTGTGGGCCCACCCTGGCTGCTCCTGGCTCCTCCTTCTGGCTTCCTTCGTCATCTTGAAAAATAGGATTTTTGGTATAATTTCCTTCCAGAGTTGATCTTCCGAAATATTGCGTTCTGACGGTGCTTTTTTCCAGCAGAATCCTGGCTCCGGTGTTCGATCCTCCAATAACGATGAAACATGCAAAATAGATGAAATAACATAAGTAATGTGTCCCAATATGAAATATATCAATGAATAACAACAAATTATGATATAAAATAGTGATGCAAATTGGACGTATCAGGATGATGATTGTTTGCAGAGAACAGTAGAACAAGTATTGCAGTAGATTGTATTCGATGTAAAAGAATGGACCGGGGTCCACAGTTCACTAGTGGTGTCTCTCCCATAAGATAAATAGCATGTTGGGTGAACAAATTACAGTTGGGCAATTGACAAATGGAGAGGGCATGACCATGCACATACATGATATGATGAGTATTGTGAGATTTAATTGGGCATTACGACAAAGTACATAGACCGCTATCCAAGCATGCATCTATGCCTAAAAAGTCCACCTTCAGAGTTATCATCCGAACCCCTTCCAGCATTAAGTTGCAAACAACGAGACTATTGCATTAAGTATGGTGTGTAATGTAATCAATAACTACATCCTCGGACATAGCATCAATGTTTTATCCCTAGTGGCAACAGCACATCCATAACCTTAGAGGTTTCTCGTCACTCCCGCATTCACGGAGACATGAACCCACTATCGAGCATAAATACTCCCTCTTGGAGTTACTAGCAAAAACTTGGCCAGAGCCTCTACTAATAACGGAGAGCATGCAAGATCATAAACAACACATAAATAGATTGATAATCAACATAACATAGTATTCTCTATCCATCGGATCCCAACAAACATAACATATCGCATTACAGATAGATGATCTTGATCATGTTAGGCAGCTCACAAGATCCGACAATGAAGCACATAAGGAGAAGACAACCATCTAGCTACTGCTATGGACCCATAGTCCAGGGGTGAACTACTCACTCATCACTCCGGAGGCGACCATGGCGGTGTAGAGTCCTCCGGGAGATGAATCCCCTCTCCGGTAGGGTGCCGGAGGCGATCTCCCGAATCCCCCGAGATGGGATTGGCGGCGGCGGCGTCTCGGAAGGTTTTCCGTATCGTGGCTCTCGGATCGGGGGTTTCGCGACGAAGACTATTTGTAGGCGGAAGGGCAGGTCAGGGGGCCACACGAGGGGCCCAGACGACAGGCCGGCGCGGCCAGGGCTTGGGCCGCGCCGCCCTGGTGTCTGGCCACCTCGTGGCCCCACTTCGTCCCCTCTTCGGTCTTCTGGAAGCTTCGTGGCAAAATAGGTCCCTGGGCGTTGATTTCGTCCAATTCCGAGAATATTTCCTTACTAGGATTTCTGAAACCAAAAATAGCAGAAAATAGCAACTGGCTCTTCGGCATCTCGTTAATAGGTTAGTGCCGGAAAATGCATAAATATGACATAAAATATGCATAAAACATGTAGATATCATCAATAATGTGGCATGGAACATAAGAAATTATCGATACGTCGGAGACGTATCAGCATCCCCAAGCTTAGTTTCTGCTCGTCCCGAGCGAGTAAACGATAACAAAGATAATTTCCGGAGTGACATGCCATCATAACCTTGATCATACTATTGTAAGCATATGTAATGAATGCAGCGATCAAAACAATGTAAATGACATGAGTAAACAACTGAATCATATAGCAAAGACTTTTCATGAATAGTACTTCAAGACAAGCATCAATAAGTCTTGCATAAAAGTTAACTCATAAAGCAATAATTCAAAGTAAAGGCGTTGAAGCAACACAAAGGAAGATTAAGTTTCAGCGGTTGCTTTCAACTTGTAACATGTATATCTCATGGACATTGTCAATGTAAAGTAATATAACAAGTGCAATATGCAAGTATGTAGGAATCAATGCACAGTTCACACAAGTGTTTGCTTCTTGAGGTGGAGAGAGATAGGTGAACTGACTCAACATAAAAGTAAAAGAAAGGTCCTTCAAAGAGGAAAGCATTGATTGCTATATTTGTGCTAGAGATTTGATTTTGAAAACAAGAAACAATTTTGTCAACGGTAGTAATAAAGCATATGTGTCATGTAAATTATATCTTACAAGTTGCAAGCCTCATGCATAGTATACTAATAGTGCCCGCACCTTGTCCTAATTAGCTCGGATTACCTGGATTATCATCGCAATGCACATGTTTTAACCAAGTGTCACAAAGGGTACCTCTATGTTGCTCGTACAAAGGTCTAAGGAGAAAGCTCGCATCGGATTTCTCGCTATTGATTATTCTCAACTTAGACATCCATACCGGGACAACATAGACAACAGATAATGGACTCTCTTTTATGCATAAGCATATAGCAACAATTAATTTTCTCATATGAGATTGAGGATATTTGTCCAAAACTGAAACTTCCACCATGGATCATGGCTTTAGTTAGCGGCTCAATGTTCTTCTCTAACATTATGCAATGCTCTAACCATTTTAGCGGTAAATCTCCCTTACTTCAGACAAGACGGACATGCATAGCAACTCACATGATATTCAACAAAGAGTAGTTGATGGCGTCCCCAGGAACATGGTTATCGCACAACAAGCAACTTAATAAGAGATAAAGTGCATAAGTACATATTCAATACCACAATAGTTTTTAGGCTATTTGTCCCATGAGCTATATATTGCAAAGGTAGAGGATAGAAATTTTAAAGGTAGCACTCAAGCAATTTACTTTGGAATGACGGAGAAATACCATGTAGTAGGTAGGTATGGTGGACACAAATGGCATAGTGGTTGGCTCAAGGATTTGGATGCATGAGAAGTATTCCCTCTCGATACAAGGTTTAGGCTAGCAAGGTTTATTTGAAACAAACACAAGGATGAACCGGTGCAGCAAAACTCACATAAAAGACATATTGTAAACATTATAAGACTCTACACCGTCTTCCTTGTTGTTCAAACTCAATACTAGAAATTATCTAGACCTTAGAGAGACCAATTATGCAAACCAAATTTTAGCGAGCTCTATGTATTTCTTCATTAATGGGTGCAAAGTATATGATGCAAGAGCTTAAACATGAGCACAACAATTGCTAAGTATCAAATTATCCAAGACATTTTACCAATTACTACATGTATCATTTTCCAATTCCAACCATATAACAATTTAACCAAGAAGAAACTTCGCCATGAATACTATGAGTAAAGCCTAAGGACATATTTGTCCATATGCAACAGCGGAGCGTGTCTCTCTCCCACACAATGAATGCTAGGATCCATTTTATTCAAACAAAACAAAAACAAAAACAAACCGACGCTCCAAGCAAAGTACATAAGATGTGATGGAATAAAAATATAGTTTCAGGGGAGGAACCTGATAATGTTGTCGATGAAGAAGGGGATGCCCAGCATCCCCAAGCTTAGACTCTTGAGTCTTCTTGATATATGCAGGGGTGAACCACCGGGGCATCCCCAAGCTTAGAGCTTTCACTCTCCTTGATCCTGTTGTATCATCTCCCTCTCTTGATCCTTGAAAACTTCCTCCACACCAAACTCAAAACAACTCATTAGAGGGTTAGTGCACAATCAAAATTTACATGTTCAGAGGTGACATAATCATTCTTGATACTTCTGGACATTGCACAAAGCTACTGAAAGTCAATGCAATCAAAAAATCCATCAAGCATAGCAAAACAGGCAATGCGAAATAAAAGGCAGAATCTGTCAAAACAGAACAGTTCGTAAAGACGAATTTTATTGAGGCACCAGACTTGCTCAAATGAAAATGCTCAAATTGAATGAAAGTTGCGTACATATCTGAGGATCACTCACGTAAATTGGCATAATTTTCTGAGTTACCTACAGAGAATTAGGCCCAGATTCGTGACAGCAAAGAAATCTGTTTCGCGCAAGTAATCCAAATCTAGTATGAACCTTACTATCAACGACTTTACTTGGCACAACAATGCACAAAACTAAGATAAGGAGAGGTTGCTACAGTAGTAACAACTTTCAAGACTCAAATATAAAATAAAGGTACTGTAGTAAAAACATGGGTTGTCTCCCATAAGCGCTTTTCTTTAACGCCTTTCAGCTAGGCGCAGAAAGTGTATGTCAAGTGTTGTCAAGAGACGAAGTGTCAACATCATAATTTGTTCTAATAATAGAATCAAAAGGTAACTTCATTCTCTTTCTAGGGAAGTGTTCCATACCTTTCTTGAGAGGAAATTGATATTTAATATTACCTTCCTTCATATCAATGATAGCACCAACAGTTCGAAGAAAAGGTCTTCCCAATATAATGGGACAAGATGCATTGCATTCAATATCCAAGACAATAAAATCAACGGGGACAAGGTTATTGTTAACGGTAATGCGAACATTATCAACTCTCCCCAAAGGTTTCTTTGTAGAGTTATCAAGCAAGATTAACATCCAAATAACAATTTTTCAATGGTGGCAAGTCAAGCATATTATAGATTTTCTTAGGCATAACGGAAATACTTGCACCAAGATCACATAAAGCATTACAATCAAAGTCATTGACCTTCATCTTAATGATAGGCTCCCAACCATCCTCTAGCTTCCTAGGAATAGAAGCTTCGCGATTTAATTCTCTTCTCTAGCTTTTATGAGAGCATTTGTAATATGTTTCGTGAAAGCCAAGTTTATAGCACTAGCATTAGGACTCTTAGCAAGTTTTTGTAAGAACTTTATAACTTCAGAGATATGACAATCATCAAAATCTAAACCATTATAATCTAAAGCAATGGGATCATCATCCCCAATGTTGGAAAAAATTTCAGCAGTTTTATCACAGGCAGTTTCAGCAGTTTTAGCAGTTTCAGGCAGTTTTCGCGCTTTGCATTAGAAGTGGAAACATTGCCAACACCAATTATTTTACCATTATTAGTAGGAGGTGCAGCAACATGTGTAGCATTAGCATTACTAGTGGTGGTAATAGTCCAGACTTTAGCTATATTATCTTCTTTTTCATTTTCTTCTTTTTCCCACCTAGCACGCAATTCGGCCATCAATCTTATATTCTCATTAATTCTAACTTGGATGGCATTTTCTGTAGTAACAATCTTATTATTATGATTTTCATTAGGCATAACTTTCGATTTCAAAAGATCAACATCAGCAGCAAGACTATCGACTTTAGAAGCAAGTATATCAATTTTCCCAAGCTTTTCTTCAACAGATTTATTAAAAGCAGTTTGTGTACTAATAAATTCTTTAAGCATAGCTTCAAGTCCAGGGGGTGAATTCCTATTATTGTTGTAAGAATTCCCATAAGAATTACCATAGCTGTTGCCATTATTATAAGGATATGGCCTATAGTTGTTACTAGAATTGTTCCGGTAAGCGTTGTTGTTGAAATTATTATTTTTAATGTAGTTTACATCAACATGTTCTTCTTGAGCAACCAATGAAGCTAACGGAACATTATTAGGATCAATATTTGTCCTATCATTCACAAGCATAGACATAATAGCATCAATCTTATCATTCAAGGAAGAGGTTTCTTCGACGTGAATTTACCTTCTTACCTTGTGGAGCTCTTTCCGTGTGCCATTCAGAGTAATTAATCATCATATTATCAAGGAGTTTTGTTGCTTCACCAAGAGTGATGGACATAAAGGTACCTCCAGCAGCTGAATCCAATAGGTTCCGCGAACAAAAATTCAGTCCTGCATAAAAGGTTTGGATGATCATCCAAGTAGTCAGTCCATGGGTTGGGCAATTTTTAACCAAACATTTCATTCTTTCCCATGCTTGGGCAACATGCTCAGTATCCAATTGTTTAAAATTCATTATGCTACTCCTCAAAGATATAATTTTAGCAGGGGGATAATATCTACCAATAAAAGCATCCTTGCATTTAGTCCATGAATCAATACTATTCTTAGGCAGAGATAGCAACCAATCTTTAGCTCTTCCTCTTAATGAGAAAGGAAACAATTTTAATTTTATAATATCACCATCTACATCCTTATACTTTTGCATTTCACATAATTCAACAAAATTATTAAGATGGGCAGCAGCATCATCAGAACTAACACCAGAAAATTGCTCTCGCATAACAGGATTTAGTAAAGCAGGTTTAATTTCAAAGAATTCTGCTGTAGTAGCAGGTGGAGCAATAGGTGTGCATAAGAAATCACTATTATTTGTGGTTGTGAAGTTACACAACTTAGTATTTTCAGGAGTACCCATTTTAGCAATAGTAAATAAAGCAAACTAGATAAAGTAAATGCAAGTAACTAATTTTTTTTTGTGTTTTTGATATAGCAAACAAGATAGCAAGTAAAGTAAAACTAGCAACTAATTTTTTTGTGTTTTGATTTAGTGCAGCAAACAAAGTAGTAAATAAAATAATGCAAGACAAAAACAAAGTAAAGAGATTGGATTGTGGAGACTCCCCTTGCAGCGTGTCTTGATCTCCCCGGCGACAGCGCCAGAAAACAGTCTTGATACGCGTACATCACGCGACCGTTGGAAACCCCAAGAGGAAGGTGTGATGCGTACAGCGGCAAGTTTTCCCTCAGTAACCAAGGTTTATCGAACCAGTAGGAGCCAAGAAGCACGTTGAAGGTTGATGGCGGCGAGATGTAGTGCGACGCAACACCAGGGATTCCGGCGCCAACGTGGAACCTGCACAACACAACCAAAGTACTTTGCCCCAACGAAACAAGTGAGGTTGTCAATCTCACCGGCTTGCTGTAACAAAGGATTAGATGTATAGTGTGGATGATGATTGTTTGCAGAGAACAGTAGAACAAGTATTGCAGTAGATTGTATTCGATGTAAAAGAATGGACCGGGGTCCACAGTTCACTAGTGGTGTCTCTCCCATAAGATAAATAGCATGTTGGGTGAACAAATTACAGTTGGGCAATTGACGAATAGAGAGGGCATGACCATGCACATACATGATATAATGAGTATTGTGAGATTTAATTGGGCATTACGACAAAGTACATAGACCGCTATCCAAGCATGCATCTATGCCTAAAAAGTCCACCTTCAGGTTATCATCCGAACCCCTTCCAGTATTAAGTTGCAAACAACAGACAATTGCATTAAGTATGGTGCGTAATGTAATCAATAACTACATCCTCGGACATAGCATCAATGTTTTATCCCTAGTGGCAACAAGACATCCATAACCTTAGAGGTTTCTCGTCACTCCCCGCATTCACGGAGACATGAACCCACTATCGAGCATAAATACTCCCTCTTGGAGTTACTAGCAAAAACTTGGCCAGAGCCTCTACTAATAACGGAGAGCATGCAAGATCATAAACAACACATAAATAGATTGATAATCAACATATCATAGTATTCTCTATCCATCGGATCCCAACAAACACAACATATAGCATTACAGATAGATGATCTTGATCATGTTAGGCAGCTCACAAGATCCGACAATGAAGCACATAAGGAGAAGACAACCATCTAGCTACTGCTATGGACCCATAGTCCAGGGGTGAACTACTCACTCATCACTCCGGAGGCGACCATGGCGGTGTAGAGTCCTCCGGGAGATGAATCCCCTCTCCGGCAGGGTGCCGGAGGCGATCTCCCGAATCCCCCGAGATGGGATTGGAGGCGGCGGCGTCTCCGGAAGGTTTTCCGTATCGTGGCTCTCGGCATCGGGGGTTTCGCGACGAAGACTATTTGTAGGCGGAAGGGCAGGTCGGGGGGCCACACGAGGGGCCCGGACGACAGGCCGGCGCGGCCGGGGCTTGGGCCGCGCCGCCTCGGTGTCCGGCCACCTCGTGGCCCCACTTCGTCTCCTCTTCGGTCTTCCGGAAGCTTCGTGGCAAAATAGGCCCCCGGGCGTTGATTTCGTCCAATTCCGAGAATATTTCCTTACTAGGATTTCTGAAACCAAAAACAGCGAGAAAACAAGAATCGGCTCTTCGGCATCTCGTTAATAGGTTAGTGCCGGAAAATGCATAAATATGACATAAAATATGCATAAAACATGTAGATATCATCAATAATGTGGCATGGAACATAAGAAATTATCGATACGTTGGAGACGTATCATCCCTCAACAACAACAATGAAGGTAAAGGCGAGGACCTAAACCATGATTAAGATCAATAGGCCTCTCAAGCTCCTATCCTTGATGCCAACACTCACCGTGAAGATGCTATTACAAGAAACTTACGACTCAAGTCTCATTCATTGAAGAACATTTTCGGAGACCTCAAGAGCAAAGTGTCCACCCGGAGGCAACTAGCAAACTTTTGTGAGCACCACGCCTCTGTATCCATGGTGGAACCTCTCAAGTTTGATGATGCTCTTGGAGATCCCGATTGGTTGCTAGATATGCAAGGAGAACTTAACAAATTCAAGAAGAATGATGTATGGACTCTCGTGAGGCATCCGGATCATTGCCGCAATTTTATCGGCACCAAGTGGGTCTTCAAGAACAAGCAAGATGAACACGACATCATCATCCGGAACAAAGCAAGATTGGTAGCTCAAGGCTTTTCTCAAGTTGAGGGAGTGTACTATGGCGAGACCTTTGCTCCGGTGGCTCTCCCTGAGTCAATCTGTATCCTTTTAGCTTTCCCTTCTCACCATGGTTTCAAACTTCATCAAATGGATGTGAAAAGTGCTTTTCTAAATGGTCCTTTACATGATGAGGTGTATGTGAGACAACCCAGAGGTTCGAGGAACCCCACTTCCCGGACCATGTCTACAAGCTCAATAAGGCCCTATATGGTCTCAAACAAGCTCCTCGAGCTTGGTATGAGCACCTACGTGAGCTACTTGTAGACCGTGGTTTTGAGGTGTGGAAAATCGATCCCACTCTTTTTACTAAGAAGGTCAATGGGGAACTCTTCGTATGCCAACTTTATGTAGATGACATTATCTTTGGGTATACTAACCATGTGTTTAACGATGAGTTTGCTAAGTTGATGATCGATAGGTTTTGGATATCGATGATGGGGAATTCAAGTACTTCCTTGGGTTTGAAATCAAGCAAACACGACAAGGCACCTTCATCAATCAAGCATAGTACATACAAGACACGCTCAAGCGTTTCGATATGAAGGGTGCAAATGGCATTGGGAATCCTATGCACTTTAAGTGCCAACCCAACCTCGACGAGACCGGCAAGTCGGTGGATCACAAGCTCTACCGTTCCATGATAGGTTCGCTTCTCTACCTTTGTGCTTCTCATCCGGATATTGTGTTGAGTGTTGGGATGTGTGCACGGTTTCAGGCAAATCCTAAGGAAAGCCATCTTATGGCGGTTAAGAGGATGTTTCGATATTTAGTTGATACCCCCAACTTTGGCCTATGGTATCCAAGAGACACGGACTTCTCTTTGTGTGAATTCACCGATTCGGATTGGGTGGGAGACAAGGTTGATAGGAAGTCTACTTCGGGCACTTGTCATTTTTTTGGAAGATCTTTGGTGTGTTGGTACTCGAAGAAGCAAAATTGTGTCTCTGTCTCTATCGCGGAGGCCGAATATGTCACCGCGGCTTGTAGTTGTGCTCAAATCTTATGGGTGAGGCAAACCTTGCGGGATTATGGAATTGAGTATAGCAAGGTCCCTCTTTTGTGTGATAATGAGAGCGCCATCAAGATCGCTTACAATCCGGTTCTTCATGGCAAGACGAAGCACATTGAGATAAGGAATCATTTCATTCGGGATCACATTGCTAGAGGCGATATTGTTCTATCTTTCATTGGCACCAAGGATCAATTGGCGGATATTTTCACAAAGCCCTTGGATGAGAAGAGATTCATAGAGTTGAGGCATGAGCTAAATATCATAGATCCGTCGAACTTTGCTTGACCATTGTGCGCATATCCCACTCTCCAACCAATGTATTGATGGAAAGCACGCATGAACATAGGGGGAGTGCGGTTTAAACTTATTGAGCTATCCCTCCCCACATAATGCATAAAGAAAATCAAAACATACTCTATTTGTCAATCAAGTGACTTATGAGCTTCATGTTGAGCCTTAGTTGTGAGTCCTAGATACATCTATGCGACCTCACGCTATTATGCTCTTACACAATGGCTTCGGCCACCAACCTCCTCCTTGAGGAAATTTTGGTGTTTCTTTTTGATTCTCTTGTTTTTCTTTGACTTTCTTTTGCTTTCATTTTGATTTTGGTTTTTTCTCTTGTTCTTAGGGGAGATTCACCCAAGCTTGGCTTTTCATGTTGATTCTTGCAAGCTTGGTTGGGTAGTACCTTACCAGTTTTCTTCATCTAATCCCAAGCCAATACCCACCTCTTGAGCCATTTCCGTCTAAAAGCATAAGCCTACACCATAATCTGGGTTTCCTGAACTTTGGCAACCGGTACTACCGGTGATCAGTGCGGTACTACCGCTTATGTGTAGAATTCTGACAACTGTTAGGAATTTTTCCATGAAGGGTACTTCCGCCTGAGTACCGGTCAGGTACCGGGAAGCGTTACTACCGCTCTCACGAGCGGTACTACCACTTTCGACTCTAACTTAAGGTACCGGGTGGAGACGGATCTATCAAATCCATCACTTGTCCCCCACCCACCTCAAGTGAAAGGCGGCGCCCTAGCTCCAGGAACCCGAGGAGACCGCCTCAATCTCCTCCTCCGGCCATCCCCGACCAAATCTCCTCCGTGGAGAAGCTTCCCCGCCATCTTCTTCACCATGGCCTCCGGTATAAGCTCTAACCTCTCTCTCTAGGGTTTGTTGGATTCCTTAGATGAATAGGTTAGGGTTTGATGGATTTTTTGGTGGAGAATCATCCTAGAAAGCTTTTCCATGTAGAGGGATACTAGCTAGCAACAGTATGTGAAGTTTTTGGCTCAATTCCATGGACCAAAACCTAGATCGATATGTGATGTGCTCGAGCGGTAGTACCGTTCATTTTTCACTGGTACTACCGGTTCAAGTGGTACTGCCGGTCTCGGTCGCGGTACTACCACTTAAGTGCAATTTCACTACTGTTGCTTGTTAGTGCCCTTTTGCGCTGCAACTCTCAGGTTTGTGCACTTAACCCCCATTCCCCTTACAATCTATGCTATTCACAGGTTCATCCCGTGGTGGTGCCAAGGTCAAGCCGCCCGTTCCTCGTCATCATAGAGAGCAAGAATACGAAGAGGGGATTCTCTCTCCAGGGACTACAAAGCGCCAAAAGGCAGCCGCAGCCATGAAGAGGACTTCATCCGGACCTCAAAAGCCAATGAGTGCACTCACCAAGAATCAATTCATAGAGATCCGCCGGGCTAACCCCTACTTGGTGCCAAAGAATCCCCGGCAGTGCCCCAACTCATTCTTCTACCATTCCAATCAAGAGAGGATCTACAATGAGATATATGCCAAGAAAGAGTTCAATTGCTGCCCTCAATACTCTATCAGTATGGAGAAGCTTGAGTCGAAGCCCTACTAATTTGGTGAAGCACTAGAGATTTCTGAGGAACAACGACTTGTCCCCTTGATGACCTTCATTCATGACTACTCCAAGGAAGTGATTTGCCAATTCTATGCCACCGTGGTGTTCCTAGAAGATGAGAATGAGGTCCGCTCCCTCAAATGGATGACCAAGGAGCATGTTATGGAAGCCACATGGGAAGAGTTTGCGGCGGGCATTGGATATCAACTCCCACACAACTACTCCAACTTCTTCCGGATTCATCTTCAACACAAGCCCATGAGCAAAGATATGATGGTCAACCTCTACATTCCCGGACATGTTCTTTGTGGGAGTGCCTATAACCTCCTCCCTACGTACGACATCATGAATCGCATCTACCGAAGCACCATCAACCCCAATCACACAATCATGATGAAGTACATGGATTCCTCATCAATCTCCTTGTACGCACTCAAGAACACAAGGGAAGCGACATGCAATTGGACATCATGGACTATATTTGGCATGAGATGATATAGGCCTACCTCCGCAAGCTCCCTCAATATGCTTCCTACATCATGCGGCTCATTTGCCTTAAGTGGGATAAAGCTAACAGTGGAGACCTTCTCACCCAATGCGGGGTGCTCACCACTCACCATGTGCGCAACCCCCAAATCAAGAAACATGGTTTGCCGAGGCACAATCCCAAAGCTCCCAAGGACAAGGCGGAAGACTCTGATAGCGAGGATTCCGACTGTGAGCCAAGCTCCATCAAGACCAAGGGACTCTTTGTCAATCTCACCTCTCGCCTCAAGAAGTCATTTTGCTTCAAGGAGGATCTCGAAGACAAGATGTACAAGGCCCACATTTACAACAAGAAGATTCGTCAACGCCGAAAGGCAATGCTGATTCATATGGGCCTCCCCGTCTCCGATGGCTCCGAGAACACCATCACACCTCCCGAGGAATGGAAGTCCAAGCACAAGTGGATGAGCTCCGAGGAGTCCATCCCCGAGAACACCGTTCGCCCCTCTCAAGCACCTCATGGCAAAGGTCACGTTCAAGAAGACGATGAAGACGATGAGGATGAAGAGGACGACGAGGAGGAAGATGATGAGGATGACGACGATGAGGATGACGAGGATGAAAAGGATGATGATGAGGATGAGGAGTGATCGTTTTGGGACGCTAGCATGCTTCCTCTCCCTTTTTGGTGTTCCGATGCCAAAGGGGGAGAAGTTGTTCTATTAGGGACAGGTCTTTGCAATGGGGATGCCAAGGGCTTGGTGCTTCGTTTTGGTTCTTTCGGCCTTGACATCACTTTATCCTAGTAAATTGTGAAACTCTATTTGTATGCTCGATACTTTGCTACTTAATTCGTGGATCTCCCCCGGTTTGTAATAAGACCTTTTATGGTAGCCTATTGTGGTTTTCGGTATTCATATACTATGGCTACATCATTTCTATGGAGGCATAATTATTGGAAGTTTGGGCTTTCTCAAGGCAAAGGTATGACTCATTCACCCAAACTCCGTGTATTGACATTTGTTGCCCCCATATTGTTGCACATGCTATATAGACATGTCAAATATCCTTGTTGCATATGTGCTTGGTTTGTAGAAGCTAGGGGGAGTTATGCCTCTAGGATGTGTGTATTTGCATTCAAACACATATTTGAACTATGCACACATCTAGGGGGAGCTCCGCCTATCTTTTGCAAATCTAGAACCATATCATAATATCTTGTGTTATATTGCAAATTTTTGTGTTGTCATCAAACACCAAAAAGGGGGAGATTGAAAGAGCAAAATCTATACCTCGTGTTTTGTGTGTTTGATTACAACACTAGAATGAATTTCACCGTGTGCCTAGTTTGTTTTTGATAGATTTGCAAGTGCATGGTGCCCTCGCTGAACACTTCAGGATCGGAAGACTCAAGCGTAGCTTTTAGGTTTTCTGGTTTTGTGTGCGTGTCGCGAGGTAACATGGCTGGAGAGGGAACGAGGAAAAACCCTGTTTTTTCCTGACCGGTAGTACAGGTACCATTAGCAGTAGTACCGCTATCCCTACTGGTACCGGTCATCAGTACCACTCTGGGCTTTGCACGAGGAAAAAGAAAATATAAGGGGTTACGGTACCTCACCGGTACTTTGAGCGGTAGTACCGCTCCTAGCGGTACTTCCGCTTAGGTACCGCTTTGGTACCGCAAACGCAAGGTTGCGGAACTTCCACCATGGTACCGCTACTGGTACCGGGAGGACGTCTGCAACTTGCAGAGACCCTGCCGGTACCTCAGCGGTACAGGGAGCGGTAGTGCCGCTTTCTGGCCACGTGGCAGATCTGTGAGCTGATTTCGAATCTAGAGCGGTACTACCGCTTCCCAAAGCGGTAGTACCGGACATGAGAAAATAGGACATAACGGTTGGATTTGAGGGGTCCTATAAAAGGGACCCTTCTTCCCCAGCTTGTTTTATCTCTTCTCTCTCTCTCCTCCATTGTTGCTGAGCTCAAACCTAGAGGATCTCCCTCCCTCCCCATCCAACCAAACTTTCTCAAACTTTGAGAAGTGGTGGAGGAGTCCCCGATCTACATTTCTACCAAGAGAGATTTCACCAATATCATCTAGTCCTTAATGGATCTTGGAATTAGGGTTCCTATGGTGGGATCTTGGAGGATGTGCTCCTATAGAGGCTAGCTTGGAGTTGTGCTAGCCCCATAGGGTGTTGGGAGCCTCCGGTGTTTGTGGAGCTCGCCCCAACCCTGTGAAGGAACCGCTGCCTCGACAGACTACTTAGTGGAGAAGGGGAAGCTCCTTCGTGGGGCTTTCTCAAGGAACAAGGTGAGGCATGTGTGGCCGTCTAGCCTTCGTGGTTAGCACCTACTCAACGTAGACGTACTCCCTTTTGTGGGAGAAACTGCGGGAAACAAATTTCGCCTCGTCTCCGCTACCCCGGTTGTTTTGCTCCCTCTCTTTACTATCGTGTTCGGTTCCTTTACTTGTTGCATCACTAGGTTCATACTAGGAACATCCCTATCATCAAGTTGCCACCTTTACTTCCGCATACCGCCTAAAACTGAAAAAGAACTAAAATTTGTGTAGCGACCATTCACCCCCCCTCTCTTGTTCACTAACGATCCATTCACCTTAGTTTATCAGGGGTTCTCTATATATTTACACACATGTATATATATAGGCTGTTGGCTTTCTGGTATCAGCAGAGCCGACCCATAGGACGGGGCAAAGGGGCGCTCGTCCTAGCCCCCACACGGTAGCGGCCCCGCGCAGGATTTGATAGTGTGCTCTTATTTATATAACTTCTACTTTTTTAGGTATTACCGTAGGAAATGGCCCAAACTATAACTTATCATGCCTATACTCTGACTTCTGTTACCTAAAAGAAATACTCCAAAATTTATGAATCACTTTTATCGATGCCACGATTATGTCTAGCCTTTCTAAATATGTAGAACAACACCGGCCCTCGCCTTTCCGATATTATGAGTATTTATTAGTTGATAGTAAAGACACAATCACTTAATTATACCATCTTGCAAGCAGCTTTCCTTCAATTTGCAATAGTTATATTTATCCCCATCATACATGTATGTTTGAGAGACCGTATATTTTATCTTCTTATTAATTTAGTACCAAATGTGTCTACTCTTCTATCAACCTTTTACATGTGATACGAATTTGTTATTCTCATAACTATTTATGTGATTAATTCTAGAGGTACATATATTATACATAGGTGTAAAGAGGAGATATTATTAGAAATATTTATCATATTATATTGTTCATTGTATCAATAAAATTAAGTACTTTTAAATGTCTTCACCGAGATTTCAAAGACCTTGGATCCATCAAATGTATAGATTATTGAATTTGCTAATACAATATTATAATATATTTCATGTGAAATACTACTACTTCTTAAAACTTTTGTGTGTGCCCAAGTGACGACGTTTGATAGAGATTTTTCTGAGACCCAAAAACACCTATCATATTAAAACTATGAGTACTTAGCTTAAATATTATGGATATTTTAAAACAAATTATAGGGGGGGTATAATGGCCCCTTGGGTACAGAAAATCTCCGCCGTCGAATTAAGGGGTCCATGGTGCCATGTCGCCCTAGGATGCTCAAAATATGTGAACCAACCCTAGGTATTAGAGCTTATGTTAAACTATTCTCACACATAGAAATTTCGTGCTTGTTCTGTGCCGTCGTCATCAATCTCCGGCTACCGCTGCATCGATCTCTTCTTCCTCTCCTTTGTCGGAATCGAGTCGATTGCAAGAAAATTGAGTCAAATCGCTTCGAATCGGAGCCTCAAATCGAGATAATCAGGCCGCCCCCATGGCTCTCTGCTCGAGCCGTCGTCTGTGCCCTATGCTTGGCCTCCGCCGCGGCCCTCTGTTGCTGTCGGCGTGGCCCTCTACCAGGTCGCTGCCACACCGGCCTGAGCTGCCGACCACGCCTTGTATGGATCTTGCCGCTCTCGTCTCAATCCTGACCGGTGTTGCTCGACCGTGCCCCGCTTGGGTGAGCCACGCGCTCTCGTGCAGTTCTGATCTAGCTGCTCGATCCTCCTTAGAGCGTTGACTCAAAAAAATCATCAAAAAATAAGCGTTTTGCAATGGCATCCTTCTCGTCGGGCTATGTCAGCATTCCTAGTTGTTCGATGATCTTAGATGGCTCCAACTATGGCGAATTGTTTCCATATGTGTGATCTTCAACTTTAGGGTGTTTGTATTGTGAGGTCTCCTATCCTCCGTGTCCCATTCCTCATGTAGCTCCTACTCCACCGATGCCACCGGTCCTTGTTGCAAAGGCTCCCCAGGCTGCTAAAGAGGCTGCCGAGGATGCTGCAGACGATGCTTATAATCAGTATGCACATGACTACTCATCTGATCTTGGTTCTTACCGTGATGTCATAGAAAAGGAGACATATACATATATACTCTCTTTTTTCTAGAGTACTTCTTACTCTTTCTAGATTGAACTATAGTGAAAGGTTCAAAAACAGGGTCACCATCATGCCAATCCAAGTTCAAAGGAGTCCTAGCATCATTATTATATTGAATCGCTATATTTGTCTCACTTTTTTCTCATTTAGATTACTCCTAGCCTTTTCTAACTCTCTCAACAAATCAATGGATTCTAAATTATCGTAAGGGATATTGACTCCCATCATGGTGGACCTCAACATAATTTCCTGATTGGACAAGACAAAAAAAATTATCATATAATTTACCATGAGAGGAGTTGCGGAATTACCTTCCAGGTTTCTTTTCTTAGATAAGTGAATTACCTTCTCCATCACCACTTCTGCTCCGGTGCTTCTCCCCTAGAAAAAATGTGGGAGCGTCAAACACAACAATGGTGGAGATCTTTCCCATACATGTTCGTAAGGAGGGGCAAGATCATAATTTCAGTGTAGGTCCACTGTTCGTACATCTCTGTATAGGCCCGTATGACCCGCGTTATGGTGTACCTCTTTTTTGTACGTATCTATGGTTTCAAAACAAGGCATGCACGATATGGGGCGGAACTTAGACGAATGTGATCATTAACTGGTCGTGTGAACTTTTTTTTCTTCTTACGCGACGTACACATACCGTATCAATACAGACGGATATACATGGGCTGGATATGGGTTTCAGCGGACCCAACACAGGAAAAAAAACAACTATGACCCTTTAACTTTATTTAGGGGGAGCACCGGAGCAACCCTCCTCCGTCACTTTTTCTAGCCTCCGAAGATCCTTATGTAAGTTGAATCTGTCCTCCGCACATCTTTTTTTTTTGATAATGGATGATTTATTACTCATAAAAAACAATTACATCCGACCTCTGCATAGTTAAGATGCACACAACCGTTCAAAAAGTCTCAAAAGTCCGGAGAGCTAAAAAAGGTGAATTACATATCAGACATGAGCAAATGTAAAACGCCTAAGGTGAAGGCAGAGGCCCAATCCGTAGATTATGCTTCCACCCATGTATGGAAAAAAGTATCCCTCGCCGTGTCCTCCAACCGTATACAGACATCCGTAAACAGGTCACGGTTCTGCACCTTCTGAAGCGCAGTCCACGAACGGAGAGTAGCGGTACATCTGTAGATAATCTGCAAGAGAGAACAATTCTTATCATTAAAAACTTTGTCATTTCTACACAGCCATAGCGACCATATAATGGCAAGCGCCCCCACTCTAATAAACGTTCTAAATCTGTGATCGATCCCATGAAGCCAATTACCGAAGATGTTGGCCACACTAGTCGGGCGATACAGATCAGAAGCTATTTGGATGCATGACCAGATAGATCTGGCAAAGCGACATTGGAAGAACAAGTGTTTAGTTATCTCTTTGTGTTGACAAAAAACACACTACGTACTCCCATGTCAATTGCGTTTCACAAAATTATCTTTGGTTAGAATTACTCCTCGACGCAAATACCAGCCAAAAGTCTTAATTTTGAGCGGTATCTTCATCTTCCAAATCTTCTTGTTTTTATCAACTGGTATTTCCGGTTGGATAATGGCATTGTACAGTGAACTTACAGAGAATTTTCCATAGGATTGTAAGTTCCAAATAAATTCATCTTGCCCTTCATACAACTGGATGGATTCCAAACGCAACAGTAAGACATTCCATGCAAGAAGTCTCGGACCGATTAAATCTCGTCTAAACGTCACTGTCGGAGGTGAGGTTGCCATTACTAATGCAATGGTATCACTTTTGCGATAAACAATGTTGTATAACACTGGATATTGTTCAAGAGAGAGGCCTATTCGCTAGCCATGTATCATCCCAGAACCGTATCTGTGATCCATCCTTAATAATGAAAGTACCATATCTGAAGAAAAATTTATTCGTTGCCATTAGGCCATCTAAAAAATGCGAGTCTCCCGGTTTCCAAAGGATCTGGGATAACGCTTTGTCAC
The DNA here is from genome assembly GCF_022539505.1 of Lolium rigidum. Lineage (NCBI taxonomy): Eukaryota > Viridiplantae > Streptophyta > Magnoliopsida > Poales > Poaceae > Lolium > Lolium rigidum. Next base: position 131,265,068 of record NC_061513.1, read on the forward strand.
CGATGTACTTTCTTCTAACCATGGTCTACCATATGCCTTATTCGGTTAGTAGCTTAAAAAGCCACTTACCTAATAAGGCTGAGTTCTTGACCTCAAGGTCGTGAACTCCTAGCGCACCCATATCTTTAGGTCGGCATACGACAAACCACTTGACCAGCCGATATTTCTTTTTTTCACTATCCCCTTGCCAAAAAAATCTTGATCTATAATAATCGAGCTTGTGTAATACACCTTTTGGCAAAATGAAGAAGGATATCATATACAACACCATATTGGTGAGTACTGAATTAATGAGAACCAATCTTCCTCCAAGGGATAGCATTTTACCTTTCCAACTACTAAGTCTCTTCTGAAGTCTTTCCTCGACTAGTTTTCACTCAGCCATCGTTAATCTCCGATAATGAATCGGGATGCCCAGATAGTTGATAGGAAACTGGCCTTGCCCACAACCAAACATTTCCGAATCTTTGGCGACTGAGCCCTGAGCGTCGCCAAAACAGAACAATTCACTTTTATGGAAGTTTATTTTGAGTCCCGATAAATGCTCAAAAGCAGCCAAAATTAGCTTTAAATTTCGAGATTTATCGAGATCATGTTCCATAAATAAAATTGTATCGTTGGCGTATTGAAGGATTGATAAACCACCATCTACAAGATGTGGGATAACTCCTTCAATTTGACCATCAGATTAGCTCGTTCGATCAATATAGCGAGCATATCCGCCACAATGCTAAATAAAAGTAGTGATAGAGGGTCGCTTTGGCGTAAAAAAATTCGTGTCTGGAAGAAGCATCCCATATCATCATAGACATGAATCGCTACACTTCCTCCATACACAAAATTATCGATCAACGCTCTCCACTCCGGTGAAAAACCTTTCATCCTCAGTGTCTGCTGGAGAAAAGACCAGTTGACTTTATCACAAGATTTCTCGAAATCAAGTTTGTAGATTACCCCATTCATCTTTTTTGGTATGCAGTTCATGAACCGTCTCATGTAGAACCACAACCCATCTAGGATATTGGGTCCTTGCATGAAAGCCGTTTGCGACAGCCTTACCACATAATCAGCCACTGTATTCAGTCTAATGGTGGCCACTTTCGTGAATATCTTGAAACTTACATTTAAGAGGCAGATGGGTCTATATTGTTGGATCCTTTGTTCCTCCTTAACTTTGGGTAACAAGATGAACTCACCAAAATTTAGAAGGAATAATTCTAGCTGTCCAGCGTGTAAAACATCGAACATTTCTAGAAACTCGCCTTTGATTGTATCCCAAAAAGTCTGATAAAATTCAGTGGCGAAACCATCTGGACCCGGGGCTTTGTTATGATCCATTTGGATCCTTTTTAACTTCCTCCTCCGAGTAAGGAGCCATTAAAAACAACATTCTCCTCCTGAGACACTTGGGGTATATCTGCTATTTTGGGACTCATCCAGAGAGAAGGAACTCTCATCTAGCGGACCAAATAGACCCTTATAATAATTAGTAATATATGATTTGAGTTGCTCATGGCCTTCAATTAGATCCTCATCTTGTACTAGAGATTGTATACGTTTTTTCCTGTGACGGCCATTGGCAATCCCATGAAAATATCTCGTATTTGAATCTCCTTCCAGAAAGAATTGGGCTTTTGAACGTTGGTACCATTTCAACTCTTATTCCCGAAGAAGACCCGCTAATTGAGTATTAGATTGATTTTTCAAATCCAATTCAATGCTGTTAGCGGTCTCACTTTAGCAAGCACTTCTATCTCATCTATGATAGACGATAAGCAAAGCTTCTCCTTTTTAAGAAAACTTGTTGTATGTCTCGCCCATCTAGAAATGTGTTTGTGAACAACTCACATCTTTTTATTCCACCTTATAACCGGATTGTTGGCATACTCTGGTCTTTCCCATATATTTTTAACCATCTCGTGAAAACCTTCCCGATGTAACCATCCAAATTCAAACTTAAATGGTTTCTTAGACAACGTTCTTGTTAACCCGATAGTTAAAAGTATGGGAGCATGGTCCGACAGTTTTTCAATACGTTCTAGAGTGCAGACTGACATCATCGGATATTTATCCTCCCACCTGGTGTCCATCAACACGCGGTCATTGATAACCACAATCAATTAAGCCACTGAATTCCTCCTGTGCTGTCGCACCCACTTGCCAATTCCACAGCTCCAAGTCACAAATCACCAAGCCACAATCACAAAACATTATCCACATCAATGCATTCAACAATGCAGCTCCAAGTCACAAATCACCAAGCCACACTAACAAAACAATGCATTCAGCATGGTCATTGACACCCATAATCAATTAAGACACTGAATTCCTCCTGTCTTGTCGCACCCACTTGCCAATTCCGCAACTCCAAGTCACAAATCACCTAGCCACAATCACTACACCCATAGGATTCAAACTTCCATTACCGGTCTTCAATTCCCGGTTTCCATGACATTCTCCGCGTCTGATTTCACCGTGGAACTAAGACATGTCATATGATGGCAACATACCACACAACCCTACAACACCCCCTCTGAAACCAAACAATCAGAAAAACATGGTTGCGTGCGACCGAAACGCCATCTGCACCGGTAAACTCCAGATATGTTGTCCATTTGAAATTCGTCGATGGAGTCTTTCGAAACCCGGTAGTCCGCCCAAGATCAATGACGATCACCGATAGGCAGTTCTTCATCACGGAGAGAGAGAGAGAGATGAATCTAAGGACCACAACCTTTATTCAAAGACACACCATCAGCCCACGCTATCGGCCGGCAGCAGAGAAGAAGACGAACTCGAAAAGCCAAACAGGGAACAACGAGCCGCATGGCCGCCAGACACCACACATCACCATAGGCAATCAGGCATACAACACTGGGCCTAGATCGGCCCGCCCCGCCGCCATCAAGGTTTGTTGCGCCGCCAGCCGCCAGTGTTGTCGTCACTGTTCAGCCCCCTCTCCATCATTTCCTCCGCGAGATGCCCATGGCCCGCCCGAGGCGATCAGCTATGTGTGCCCTCACCAGCCCTCTGCCTTTGGTAAGATGGCACCTCCAACTGCCACCGGCCTCAGCGGCGGCAACGGCCTGGTAGGGCCGGGAACGAGGAGGTTAGGTGGCAACGACAGGAGGCCTCCGGGATTGCTTGGGCGGGGGTGACCCGGGAGGTTCGCTCGATGCTGGAAATTGAGATACATTGTGGCGGAGAATGAGCAAGAACTAGTCGCTTTTCCAAATTTTCATCTAAGGTCTATTATGCAAGTTGTAAAGCCTTTGTTGTAATTCTCTTTTTTCTTGGGGCCCTACATGTAAAATGCAACTCCACGGCTCGGAATTAATGAAGCTCTCGGTACTTTGGGACCGTCCTGCTGTTATTAAAAAGAAAATTACTGACACACTTACCAGAACGGCGGTCCAGAACATAGTATGAATGGAAGACAAATTATCAGAACGGGACAGCATTTTGTGTGGAAAACGAAACTTTTCTATTGCATCAATTCGGTTACAGTGTATCTCTCTGTCTGACTTCGAACAGACTTTGTTCTCATGATCAGTGATACGATCAGTTGAATGATCGTCGGCTAGGATATCTCCACCTTCCCCTACATCCAGTTGTTCATCGCTTGAAAGGCCACCGACGACAGCGATGACTTCAGCTGGCATCGCCGCGGACCCGAACACTTTGCCTGGCGCTCTACTCGCCAGATCAGCTGGTTCCTTGGTTGCCGGCGAATCTCGAGCATCGTCGCACTGCTCGCTGCCGAGCACGTCGATCCAGCCATCCTCGGAGTCCCAGTCCGGCGAGGCCGGGACGAAGTACGCCAATGACTTGATCCTCTCGGCTGCGTTCCCCGAAATCTCCTCCTCCACCTCATCACCTTCCTCGTCGGACTCCGGTTCCCAGAATGCGGCGTCCAGCGTGCTCTTGGGCGACACCCACCTAGCCTTGTTGGACTCCGCTTCTTGTAAAGCCAGGAAGGGATGCTTCAAGAGCTCCGCCGCTGTGCCCCGGTCGCGGGCGTTTCTCGTGAAGCATGCGGCGAGGAAGTTTTTGGCTTCGGGCGACAGCCACGCCGGCACCTCTGGCACGGCGTCCGTGTATCCGATCCAGTGGACGGCGGCGAGGACGTTGTCAATGTTGCTCCACGGGGCACGCCCGGTGGCCATCTCAACGACCGTGCAGCCCAGGGCCCACACGTCGGCGGCTGGCCCCTGCTCCTCCCCTCGGGCCACCTCCGGGGCCATGAATGCTGGCGTGCCTCCGATCGGCCGGTCAGAACCTGCCGTCCTCGCGCACCCGAAGTCGGCGATCTTGGCGGGCCCGTCGGCGCCGATCACTATGTTCCTTGACTTGATGTCCCCGTGCACGAGCGACTCGCCGTGCACGTACGCCAGCCCGCCCAGGACGTCGGCCGCGTAGGCGCGGATGGTGCGCTCCTCCAGGCGGCCGCCGTTCCTGGCGACCTCGTCGGCGAGCGAGCCGCCAGGGGCGAACTCGAGGAAGAGGTGGTATGAGCCGTCATCGCGGTGGGCGCCGCCGAGGCAGCGCACGACGTCAGGCGAGCACAGGCTGGACATAATCCCTTGCTCACGACTCAGCAGCGCTGCGTCCGCCGCGGCCACGGACTTGACCGCGAACAGCTCCCCCGATGCGCTGTCGGCTGCCAGCGACACCACGGCCCCCGACGCGCCGCAGCCCAGCGTCCGCAGCCGCGTCCATTGCCCGCTCACGGCGATCGCCATTCTCCAATCCCTTTGCTTGTCTGTCTGGTCGCTTGCTTGATTGCTGCTCTGGGAACCTGCGTGATCTTCCTGTTCTTTTTTGTTTGGTCTGAGTTGGTTCTGTGTGGCATGTGGTTGTGCACTTGTGCGCGCTTATATATACAGAGCATCCATGGATGGGAAGGGAAAGGAGAAGGAGAAGACGACTTGGAGCTAATTGGGTGAGGTATTAGATTAGGGGGAAGGTGTTTGTTGTGTGTCAAAGCTCAACTTGGCGTTCTCGCCACAAAGAAAAGCGTGGGTCTTGCGTTCTCGCCACGCGCGGCAATTGGACGCTGCGAGCATCTGTGTGTTTGTGTGGGTGAGAACGGGCGGCTCATGCGGAGGTCAATCAGCCAGCGCCGCCCGCCTCGCCTGATTGCTGCACATCACATGCCGCCGTCATATGCATCTCCTCTCCCCGCCAGTCACCACCAACGGCACTTGGGATTTTGACAAAAAACTGACCTTTCTCGGGAAAGAATTCACAAAGTAACCTGTCAAGCAAAAAAAGATGTGACTATTCCTCAGAGAGACCTAATTTCGTTCTCAGTTAGATAATATCAACAAATTTCAGTTACAACTCATAACTAGCACGAATTAAGATGCAAATCAAATGGTGTAAAACTTAACTGAGCACGAAGTTAGTTCTCAGCTAGTTGAGAACTAGCAAATCCCGGAAAAATCATTGAATAACCTTTTTTATGGCTTCTCAAATGGAGCTATGTTCCATTGCACAACGCCGCTGCCCAGGACGGTGCCGTGGTCGCACGACGCCGCAATCAATGACATCATGCGCAGGACGACGCGGTGGTCGTCAGCACAAGTGGGGCCTGATTCAGGTGAGCTTGGCTCCGTTGACCGCGGACCGTGCTATGGAGCTTCGCTCCATCCACGATGGAGCCACTTCGGTGAAATAACGTCTAGGGCCGCACTGCCTCAACCCCTCTCCTCACTTGTTTCAGTTATCTGTTCCAATACAAGAAGGGGATTGAATTCCATAATTATGGCTCTTGTGGCTAACTAATTCACGGAATGAACTCTTGATGGAACTTTTTCACAGATTGACCCTTTTGCACGGAGTTTGCCGCTCAAATAAGTTAGCCACAAGGGCAATGATTGTCGATTTCACTGCTCAAGAAATAGATAGGCTCCCATGGTGTCGGTGGATCCCCTCCTACTCTAAATCCACGGATTTGAAGTTTTTCTTGGTGGATTTTGTTCCCCTCCCAATCCAAGAAGTAACCCCCCTCCATTTCCTCGTTTTTATTGGTTGAAAGAACCACATCTTTAAGATTTTGGTACCCTAGTTCATCCATTTTTCTGAAGTTAGTGGAGATTAACCCTAATATGTGGTATTTGATGGCATGTATACAGACTTAGGATGTTTGGGAGTTGTTTGGTGTATCTAGATTTGAATGCTTGTGATGTATATTATGAATTGATAGTGTTAGTGTGCAAACAAAAAATGTGCATACACCATGGCAACTTGGTGTTAGTATACTTTTTCATATGTAAAAACCGATGCGAATTACTACGTAATTAATTTTAAGCTCACTTTGGGACTTTTACTATAGGTGAAACCCCAATATGTTCATGATATGTTGTGACATCTTTTTTCATAGTCTCAAAATTACAAACGAAATTTAAGTTAATACTACCAACTATGTGTCTTTTATTTGAATCACTTAGACTTCTATTGTTGAAGCGGCTCCTAGTTAGCTCCATAAATAACATAAACCGAGAGTGCCGTACACCTCGGGTGAATTGGCTAAGAAGAAGGCACTTGAGGAGCAGCGGGTACGAAAGGCGGAGCTAGCACATAAGGTATATGAGGAGGAGGAGGAAGACGGTCCTAGAAAGCAACTACAGAAACGTAAGAACGAGTACCGTATGAAGTCGAATGTGGACCACCCCTCATTAGCCGCAGCAAAAGAGGGAAGGGAAGGAAATGATCAATCGTGTGCCATTTGTCGACTTGTGTGTCTATATGCTAAACTTGTCTATTAGTTAAACGTGTCCGCTAATTGCGATAGAAACAGTCCATATATGTTGAACTTGTCTACTTGTTGAGCTTCACTATTATGGTTATTGAGACGTGTACTGCTACATTGTTGCAAGAAAGTTGTCATATTGTATCATGATGCTGTGTAGCCTTACATTGTTGCTGCAAAATTATGTTGCGAGAAGTTACAGAAACGGCTCCGTTTCAGATGGAACAAACTCAATTGCAAGATGTCGCTCAAGGGGGAGCCCAGCTTAGCAGCACGGTTCATTCCAGGTGGACCCAAGGTTCTTGGCTGCTTTCCAACCGCAGACCTAGGAGTTATTTTCCACCGAAGGGGATAACTCCATCGCGGATGGGGCAAGGCTTCACAGACGGAGCCAAGCTCATGTGAAGCAGGCCTCATTTATGGCGATGACCCCCGCGTCGGCCTGTGTATGCTGCCAATGACTGTGGTGCCGTGGGGAGCCAAACAAAGGTTATTTCGTGAAAAAAATTAGGATAAGTTATTCTATGTAAGGTTTTGGCTCCCAAATAAAAAAAATTCCCCTCTGCGGTAACCGAGAAATTCCGACCGGTTACCAAGCGAATTCAAAAATCAAATTTTGAATTTAAATTTTGTTTGCAACTGTTAAATTGCATTTAAGCTGTTTTATAGCATGACACATCAATTGGCTCAATGATATTGACCTTGCTCTATACTGCAGCGCATGGACGACGTCAGCGACTTCTTTTTGACATTATTACAACAAAATTTGAATAAAGCTAATAAAAATTTCCCAGTTGCAGGCGTGGGAGTCGAACCTGGAAAGCAGCGGATAGAAAACAAAGATGTTACCACTAAGCCATACCTTCAGGTCAGTATAATAAGGAGTTGCAGTATTTTTATCGGGAAAATTTGCCATAGGACACCGTTATTTTATGGCATTTGCTGAAACACATCACCCAATTGTATCTTTGCTAGGTACCATTACAATTTTGTGACACATTTGCCAGAACATACCACCTGGCTAAAAATGAAAAGTTTTGCCCTTTATCTTCAAAACTAGTCATCATAGGAAAAAGTGCAAAACTTTCCGATTTTAGTTAGGTGGTGTGTTCTGGCAAATGTGCCACAAAATTGTGATGGTGCCTAACAAAGACACAATCAAGCGGTGTCTTTCAGCAAATGCTAAAAATAACGGTGTCATGTAGCAAATTTTCCCTTTATCTTATTATTAAGCATTTAAGTTCAACAAATTAAAAAAATCGGGATTTTTTGCTCGGTTTGCCCATTTACCGTGGGTGCTCGGGAAACCAAATCCCTGATTCTATGAGTTCTTTCTATATATGGGTTTGTTTCGTCAAAACCGACCGCACTTAGCGCATGCATCCCAGAGTATATTTCTGTGGTGGTGCAGCGATACGATATGCGCTTTGTTTCGGCGTGTTTACAGAGACCTGAGAACGAGGAACACGAGATTATATGCAGTTGAGGGCCAGAAAAACTACTCTGCTCGTGGTTCTCGAGTGATTCTTGGACGCCAAAATAGCGCTTAATTATTCTACATGTGAAGCACGAGTTTGCCCATTTACTGTGGGCAAAATAGGGCTCTCCTTCTCCTCCCCCGCTCTCCTAACCCTAACCCCTCCTCCCACCCCCCTCGCCCCGCCGCCGCCGACGGTCGCCGCCGGGCCTAGCCCGTGTGGTTGACGGCGGCGGCGAGGCTCCCCTACTCGTGGTCGGCTGGCGGAGGGCTCGGCCGCCCCGCGCGCGCGGGCTCCCCTCGCGAGCTTGGCGATGGCGCCTGGGCGGCGGCTGCGGGCGGCGCGGGCGGCGCCGTCGGGCCAGCGGCTGCGGGCGGAACACACGGCGGTGGGCGCTCAGGGCGGCGGCGCGTCGGCCTTCTACGCGGCCTAAGCGTTCTCCGGGAGGGCGCAGGTCGCAGGACCTAGGGGGTTTCGGCCGGCCGGGCAGGGGCCCGGCCCCGTTTCGAGCCCCCTGCGTGTCCCCTTTGCCAGATCTTGCGATGCCAGCGGCCGGGGTGGTTGCTGGCCGCCGATCTCGCTGCTGCGGCTGTCCTTCCCCGCCATTCTTCAGATCTGGTGTCGGCACGAGTCGTGGTGGCTGTGGGCAGCCCAGATCTGTGGAGGTGCTCACTCACCTGGTGATCTGCGTGGGGCAGATGCCGGTGAGGTCGGTTGTCGTCCGCTCGGGAGCGGTTGTTCTGCGTAGGTGGTGGCTCTCGGTGCTCGTTGCGGTCCGGCGGCGCGAGGAGTTTGGTGTCAAGGCGGCGGCCTTGGTCGGTGGGAACCTTGCTGGTTGTCGGGCGAGCCAGAGGTTCTGGTGCTGGTCGTTGGCCATGGTCGTGCGGGCGACGTGGTCGCGGCGAGCAGCTTGTTGTGGCGGCGGTTCGGTCAACATTCGACGGCCTAACCCTGTGTAGAAGAAGGAGAGGTCATACCGAGGGGAAACCCTTGCCCTTTTGGGCCATGATGGCGACGTCTGTGGACGCCGTCCCCTTCCTGAAGGCGTCATGGGGCTTCTCTCCGTCTTTCTACAGTCTCCGGGTGAAAACCCAAGATCCTCGGATCGGGCGGTGGCGGCACTCCGGTGTCGCGATCTTCTTGAAGACATCGTCTTGGAGTCCATAACAAGTTGCTCTCCGAAGGTTGTGTGGCGAAGGCGGCTTCGTTTGGCGATCTTCGGCAAGGCTTGCTCCGTCCCCCTTCCCTGGTTGAGCCTCCTTGTGCTACTTCTCGGTCTGTGAGCAAAGCGGGTCGGTCCTCGGTGGTGGTCGGCCTCCGGTGGCGCTTCTGCGACGGAGGAGTGTTGTTGAGGCGCGCGTAAAAATGGCTCGCTCTCGGGTGAGCTCCGGCCCAACACTGTAGACTCCAGCTCTTCTTCGAGTCCTCGTAGGCGCTTTGGCTGAGCTTCTTGGTCGCGCTTCCGGCTGTAGCTTCTTCGGTAGTTCGTGTGGGTGTGTGGTGTCGGTCTGTAAGCTAGGTTCAGCACTTTGTATCAATCTCGCCGTTGTTGGCTTTGTTAATTCAAAGTCGGGCAGTGCCTTTCATCTAAAAAAAAAGCACGAGTGTGTTGGTACAATGGCGTCATGGTAAGCTGAGCGATGGTTCGCTAATTAATCCGCAGCAGGCACCGGTGGAGATTGTTTAATTCTGGGTCAGTTCATCAGCTGTGCCAATTTAAATCAGCGGTGCCGTGCAGCCGCACCGGTCAAGATTGGACGTACAACGGCCGTATCGTAGTGGCTCCTTCTTCTTCCCGGTCAGAGACGATAAGATCAGCCGGCGCGAAAGCAAAATGTTGCTACACTGGTGGTTGGTGATTCGGCTGACACTGGAAGAACTCCGATCTCGGTGTTTAATGAAAATGCGAGGAGCGGATGTCAACGCGTGCGGCCAAAAAAGGATTTTGGTTGAGTGACGTTGTGGTTTCAGCGTCTGCAGCAGAGTGATGATTTTCTTTCCAGCATCATAGTGACGATCAATGGGAGTAATCACAGGCTTACTCGACCAAACCCACCGTCGACCGGGTAGGTTCTTGACTTGTACGACTGGAGTAACTACTATGCACTCTAAATATCCTGAACCAATTTTTTGGAGCACTTTTTTAGACGGAATGGTTGAATAAGCTCGACTTTACATTAACAAAGTCATCGGTCGGTTAGAAGTTACATCATGAGTTACAGCACACATGCGCAAAGCGCACACCGAAACAAAGATCATAAAACAACACATAAAACACCAATTCAAAGAGTCAATTTGATTCAGGATGGGAGCCTTGTGTCTTCTCTTGCACCAGAGGGATCACAACCATTTCCACACAAACAAATCTCCACCGCACCGAAATGGCAGCGCAAGGGGGAACTCGACAACATGCTGACAACCTAGCAAAACTTGAGGGTTCAACAGATTGGGGGGGGGGGGGTTGTCTTGAGACGATGCCTCCAAAAAGGTGCATGGCGCGAGAACGTGCCATATGCATCGACAAAGACCGAGGTCCCACAAAGCTTTCACCTGTACACCAAATTCAATGGCGTTGGAAATAGCAACACCGGCAACAGCTATGGCCTGATGTCGACCTAGCAAAGACCCCCAAGGCGCTAGGAAAGCTGCCAGGAACCAGAACAATATATATCGTGTAAAAGCATCAACGTCAATGTCGTGAGAGGGCTGCGAAGACACTACCAGAGACACTTAACAAAAAGAGGTCACACGGTGATTCACAAGACACTACCAGAGAGACTTACTCGAAGCAAGGTCACCAAGGAAAGCAATTTGTGGCGGAGGCCATAGAGTACATCATTTCGAACTTGAGAAACATCATCGAAACGTCTTCAACAAAGGAACGATACCCGGAGATGATGTCGTCACAAACAGTATTCAAAGCAATGCACAACTTTCGCCGAGGTCTAACACGAACAAAAATCCAGTCGCAGATTCTCCGGAGAACTGAGAGGAGATCAAGATAAGATCAGAGTTCAGTGGAGAAATCTAGTTGCCGTCGATCAATGTGACCGATTCCACTTGTGGTCCATTCACCCACTATCAGCCGCCTGCCCCGTTAGCAGTTCCAAACTGTGTACATAATGCAACAGTGTATTCAACCTCTGTCACCTACGCTAGCAGTAGATTCAGGCTTTGCAAATTGCTTATTTCGTTCCACCACTGTCTTCGATCTCGTCCTGCTTCTGCGAGTAGTTGTTTCCGGCTGTGCAAATTGCTAGTACGTACGTAATGCACTTACTCAGCCACCGTCTCCAAGTGCCAGTGCCTAGTACTTAGTTCCAATTCCATATCTTATCTTGTGTTTCTTGCTGGCTCATGTTGGAATCGGATGGTTCGCGTTTGATCGTGCAGAACCAGTGGCGGTTCCCCCCCCCCCCCCCCCACCGAAGATAAAACCACAGCTCGCACGCACGCCGGTGACTGCCAGCGCTTCCTGCGGCGGCCGGCCGAAAGGGACCAGACAATTGGGATATCAGATGTGCGTACATTCCTCAGCGAGCATGGAGATCCACAGTGCCGGCGCTCTGTCCCCTCTCGCTCCACGTCCACACGATGAGAACGGCACGGTGGTGGGACTGGGACGTGCGCGCACACTGACAAGTAGACTTCGCCGTTGCGTCCCAGCGCGGCGCAATCTGGCAAGTGACAAGTGTGCGGGGAACACGTATGACATGGTCACCACGCACCGGAGATGGGGCTGGACTGCTGGAGAGACAAACATCTCGACGAGGATCGAGGAGGATGCCGCCGGCCGATCGCAATCGAATCAGGAGGCAAGAGGCGCATGTCGGTGGTGGCACATGCCTCGCCTGCACGTTGCCAACGCGTTAGATCTGGAAGATCTCACGGTGCTGCGGCGATCACCACGACGCTCTCGGCTCGAGTTCAACGGCCCAAGTCCACACGCGCCAGAACGCAGGCGACTGCGCAAGTCAAGGGTTCGGTGCAGACTAGTTCAGCATTGCCTACAAAATCTTCTGAACTTTAGTAGTCTCACAACCCTATGATTACATTAGCCATTTGTTCCGGAATTCCGAGGCTAAACTGTTCCATTGGGCATTTGTTAAATCATTTGACAGTAGGAAGAACTAGGCTCCTTTTGGTTGAACCAGCTCTAGGTCTGAAGTTGGTCAACCGTTTACACATTTTCTTACTTGGTCAGACAATACACATTTACGTAGTAGTACTCTGTAGAAGAAACTAAGAGTTTGCCCCCTTTTTCGGTACCATGATTAATCCGCAACCCACGTCCTCTTCAAGTGCCGTTACTCCATTTGTCTTTGGAGGATGATAAAGGATTGGCTACACATCCACGACTTCAAGCCTTCTTCTTGGAGAGGATTTGATAACGTCGAGCATTGGTGGACCTCGAACGCCTTTGCTCATGGGGGAAGAAGAAAGAGATGGCCACTGTTCTCATGTTGGTCTTGGGAAATTTGGAACGAAAGAAACCCGGAAACCTTCGAGAACGTGAGCACCATGCCCACCATCGTTTTTGGTAGAATCAAAGCGGAGACCATGAATTGGGTTATCGCCGGCGCTAAGCATTTGGGTGTTTTGATTTCGGGAGAGTAAACATTTATTATTCCGGGCATGGTTGTAAGACTAAAACTTGGTTCTCAAACTTCTCCTTATTTAATGAATTAAGACAAGTTTTTTGCCTATCTTTCAAAAAAAGAAGAATAAGATGGTTTTCCCGCAAAAGATAAATTAGAAGAAGAAAGAAATTGTGATCCATTTTTTTCGTTTGATTTGTCTTGCATTTTATCGCTCGAAACCGTGTGATTTGATTTCAAGCAGAAAAAAATAAGCAAGTGATAGATCATGGCCATAGATTCACTGAACCATGTCATGTAGGACGCTGGAAGCCTCATTCCATGTAAGCAATTACCAAGTAGCATGCTAGGAAAGTGTCACAGTTAAACAAACCATCTGTGTTGACTGACAGCGCACACACCATCTGCCGATCCTACCCTACTATTACATTAGCCTTTTTTTCCAGAATTCCGACGCTAAACTGTCCCATTGGGCATTTGTTAAACCATTTGACAGTAGGAAAACCTACGCTCCTTTTGGTTGAGCCAGCTCTGGGTCTGGAGTTGGCCGACCGCTTACACATTTTCTTACTTGGTCAGACAATACACATTTAGTACTCCGTAGAAGAAACTAAGAAAGAACTCACTATGAACAAACGAAGATGGTTTTCCTGCGAAAGATAAAAGAGAAGAAGAAAGAAATTGTGATTTTATTTTTCCGTTTGCTGTATTCATTTACATGCATGTATGTGAATTTGTTGACGAACATCACATGATATAGGAGGAGATGGTCCGTGTCTCAATCGCATTTCAATAGTCGAAACGGTGTGATTTGATTTCAAGCAGGTAAATTAAGGAAGTGATGGATCATGGTCACAGATTCTCTGAACCATGTCATGTACTAGAACGCTGGAAGCCTTATTCATGTACTGTACTGTATTAGCTAGGAAAATGTCATGGTTAAACAGACCCATTTGTGTTGAGTGACAGTGCACCCACCATCTGCCGATCGTTCTCTGCAGGCTGCAGCTGTAAAGAGACTCCTACGAAACTGCAACACAGCATCAACTTGGACTTGTACAGATGTGTTCCACTTCATATTCAGTGTAACGATGTTTATCCAACGAGTGGCCAAGTGTTGAATACAGAAGCAAATGACAGCGGCGAGGAGTATTATTATCGTGGAGCGAGGATTTGAGCACTAGCCAGGTCCAATCAAGTTTTGCGAATAAAAGAAGGTCCACGATCCCGTCTTTGTTTTCAACTTGGAAAAACAACAGCCAGAACCATTTTGCTACCTATCCTGAACAAATGATAGACTCAAAGATGGTTTTGAACTACCTAATTATTTTTTTGCAAAAGGCAACTTGAACACTTTGCTTTTTTCGCATCTCGAAAGACAAGGAAGCCCATAGCTTTGACACTTTCCAACACTAATTATTTTTTGCTGATTCCTGCGAGGCTCAAAGATGGTCTTGAACTACCTAATCCCCAGCGAGGCGCGAGGCGTTGACGTTGCCGACTGACAGGACTTTACCGGCCGTAGTGGAGTCAACCTCTAAAAAAAGAAGGAAATACTAGCTAAAATGATAACATTAATATTGTCAACGCCTCAATGAAATACTAACAGAGGTTGACATGTATCGGCCGGCGGTGAGCTGATGGAGAGCTAGTACCTTTCAGACATGAATACAAGAATTGGCAACTTGGGAGAGGAGCAGTTGCGGTTCTGGTTGTGGCTTTGGGTTAGTAGGGAAAGCCGTCCTGATTGAAATAGAAATATCGTCCCGGCCTAACCCCATCTCATTAGTGGCTCCTTAGTCAATCGCGTGCCTGGCCAAAAGGCCACTGGATAACAGGATAAGGCATATTGCGTTCTTGGCTTGGAACTGAACCCTGGAGGATCCGACAGTTGAGCAGCCAGCCTCTTTTGGTTAAGCGGAATCAGTTATTGCCTCCTGACTCAGGTTACTGTGTAAAGTCTGAACTAGCAACGAGCTCAGTTGCGGCAGAGAACTACAGCTAGACTGCACCGGTTGTCAATTTGCTGGTGGCATAGACCAAAGAGAAGTGCTGGCCTCTGTTTGCTTTTTGAGTCTTCAGTTTTAGCATTACCAGTTGCTAAACTAGATACGACGTTGTGTCAGGCTTTTCGTGTGAGGTGTCTAGTAAACCAAGAATGGAGTTTCATTAATTCAAAGATACATAATAAACATGGATAAAAGGATCCGTAATTGGAATGTCACGTCCAGTCGAATCTTACAAGATTTTGTATGCCCCAATTGTTTGATTGCACCACATGAAAGACAAAGAATTGTTTGCAAGAGTTGTTGGATCAAAAATTTCTATGATTTTTTTGTCATTATTTTAGAAAGTAGATTTGAGATGCGGACAATATTCAATGATTAAAAAAAATTGTTTTATGAAGTTGGAGTGGATACAAGAATTATCTGCACAATTTAAAATATTTCTATGAACATAGTGCAATGAAATGATTAGAATTCCTATATATTCAGACCTTCTATTCAGACAACCTATATAAGAGAACTACATAAGAGAAATTTGTAAGAATATCACTTTTAAGGATTATCAATCTCTAACATTCACATAAAAATCCTTTGAATCAAAGAGGCACTTATAGCATTTTTTTGGACTTTTTTGTTGTTGTTTACAATTAGCTCACCAATCGTGCCGCTCGGTAGCATCTTTTGGACTTGCTTTGGAAAAAAATACATGAGTTTACATGGTGCTCTCAATTGCGTTCAAATTTTGTTTCTAAAACTACCTTTTACTACTAGATTGTAGTCATTTCTCCAGTACCTTGGGCATGACGGAACATAGTTCAGGCGGAAGAAGGAAAAAACGTATAACGATATTCATCAAATATCTATTTGTTATCCAAAGCTTTTACAATTCTCTTAGCACTGAAAGAACAAACTGGGGTAAGCAAATGTTAGCGGTTGATCTAGTTGCTAGTTTTCAGAGTTTGTTTCCTGTAATAGCTGGACACGCTGTTCGTGTCATCGTTCATAGGAATAAACCTGACACGTGCTTGTTCACGTGGAGGTCCTAGTTTTTCGTTGCTTTCAGTTGTACCTGGACACGATCAAACTCCGTGGGATGGCGCGGACAAAGTGGATCGTGGACTCGGTCACCATCGCTACGTCGTCGTGTATCTTGGAATAAAAAGCAAGAACAGAAAAGACGCAAGTTAAGCGCGTCGCAAAACTCTCTCTGTTTTCTCTCCGTTTCCTTGTGTGTTCATCTGAGATTCAGAGGTAGGATTCCACCATAGCGTGTGTTGATCCAGGGGCTGATCCGACAGCAAACAGCGATCCATGGAACCCCAGAAGAAACATGGAACGAGAATCTTGTATTTTTAGGGCCTGGACAATATGTAATGTGTCTGTACATCTCATTGGCGTAAACCAATTCGACTGAATGGACTGACAGTGCAAAATCGTTACAATAGTTTTTTTCTTCTCAAGGACAGGCAACCAAATCGGTTGCTGTCATCGCATTAAGACTTTGAATGGGAGTTTTTACAAGCGTTGTTACAACAGAAGGCCTTGCCGTCGACACTTCGCATACACAGGGCTACTCCTCGCGCTGACCTGCTTCTCTCATAGCAGCTTCCCACAGATCAACCTCTGCCTTTGTTCTCTGACAACCTCAAGGAGGCCTGCACTTGCTAGATCGAATACTCTCGCGTTTCTTTCCAGTTATAACCTGCGCATTCCCGCAATTATCACCGTGGCCAGAGATGAAAGAGACCATTTTGCAGGGGAAAGGTTGCACAATCTTCTGAAGGATGACATCAACACAAGATCCAGTAGTGGGCTTGGCGTCCGCTCCATCGCCGTTCAGAACACCTGCCTGCTCCTCAAGCTCCTTCACCGGCTGGCCTTGGTGGGTCTGGGATTCTCAGGCTGGGCTTCCCCTCGATCGCGATGACTCGTCAACGTCCCTCTCTGGAGCTCACTGGGCGTCGTTGCGCCGCCTCCTTCCTCTCTACCGCTGCATCTCGCGGGTCAAAGTTGGGGACGGTGCTCGTGCGGCGTTTTGGCTTGACTGGTGGCTCCCCTCCGGGCCCCTCGCCACCACCATGCCGGAGCTTTTCTCTCACTGCTCGCTGCAGTGTGCCTCTGTGCGGCAGGTGCTCGACCATGGGCTCGACATCATCCTCGCCCCGCGCCTGTCCACCGTCGCTGCGGCGCAGCGCACTGACCTTCTCAGGACCTTGTCTCCCATCCGCCTGAGCAATACTGTCGATGAGCGCTCCCTCCCGCTCTGCAGCAAGGCCGGCGGCAAGCTGTGCACCTCTGCCCTCTACAAGCTGTGCACCTTTGGCGGTGTCCAAGACGAGCACCACCAGTTCATCTGGGGCAGCTGCGCCCCCTCCCGGGTCAAGTTTTTCGGTTGGCTCGCCGTGAAAGACCGCATCCAATGCCGGAGCAACCTTCTCCGCAAAGGTATCCTCGCCGCCGCGGACAGCGGATGTCCCATCTGCGCTGAGCCGCTCGAGACTACGAGTCACATCCTCTTTGGTTGCCCTTTTGCGCGGCAGTTCTGGGCCTCCCTGGGTGCGTCTCCAAACGGCAGTCACCTCGCCTCCTCTGCGGCCACCTGTGCTCTCCCTTCCGCCGCTCCCCCGGGCTCCGCCTCCACCCTCCGCCTGCTGTGCCTTTGGCAGCTCTGGAAGCACAGAAACGATGTCGTTTTCAACGGGCTCGCGCCCTCGATCGCCTTGCTCCGCAAACGCTGCAGGGACGATGCGGTGTTGTGGCGCGCTCGCCTGCCGCTGGAGCACCGTCGAGACGTGGACGTGTGGCTCTCCTTCCTGCTGAGATGCCTTCGGGCGTGTACCTCCCCTCCCTTCCTTCTGTACTCCCTATGCTCTGATATCTGTACACATGTTCTACAAAATCGGGGAGTTCACCCGATCCCCACAGGATGAAATGAATACAAAGCCATTCAGGTGGGAGCCTTTGCGCTCGCCCCCGGTGAAAACTCAAAAAAAAAAACACTGCTGCATCATCAGCAAACAATGACAGCCTATGCTTGACTCCCCATTTCTTTAGACATTGGAACACGCTCTTTTCCTTCGCTTTGCAGAACACGATATTCGTAACATCCATACTTGAGATAAAGAGTATTGGTGAAACCCGATCGCAGTAACCACACATACTGCTGGACAATTTCAATCGGCTATGAAACGGAAAAATACCACGTGTAGGACTTCCTAAATTCATTACTCACAAAAGCTCAATAATCTGATTCTGAAAATACAATTTATAAAGATAAAAAAGTGTAAGTGATTAAGCAGCAAAGCATAACCCTAAGAGCAAGAACAATAATGTAGCCGGCAGCCAGTTATAACAGTTTGCTACATCATCTATAATCAACTTATAGCTAGCATGTACAATAGTAAGTTATAAAAGTGTAGTACTTTTAGAATACATGGCTCACTTTTTAGTCTCCCTAGAAGCACGTGCTAGAGCTGGCTATTGCATAAGAGCCCACTTCTCTTCTCTCTCTTAATCTCTCTCCTCCAACTAAACAAACTTATAATATTTTATCTCTTATAGCCAGTTGACTGGACATTATTGTACTTGCTCTAAAGAGGCCAGAGGCAGTGGCAGCAACCAAATCCGACGGGGGCAGCAACAGACCGCCGTGATCCAGTCCACGACGCGTGGAGCAGCCCTAGCGCGCACCCTCTCCTCTCGTCTAGCCATAATATCAGAGCAAACCATGTATCCGAATCAGAAAACATGTTCCAATGATGTTAATCAGAATAATGCACTAACTATCAGAACATCACATTAAGGCTATTGAAAGTATTTTAAACCTCACAATCAGATCAAAGTGTCTATTCTGAAAGTAATAGGCTGCTCTTACATACTCCTGGTCTGCAACAAACTGTAGTACAACAATTCTCTTCCATCTTCAGCTTGACGTCATATAAACCATATAAGCGGATGTGTCGCCATACATCTAGGAAAGTGAGAAAACATGAGAAGCAACAAGTGCACCTATCAGAGTATCCAGAGTATCAGGCCAGTCTCCAGCGTATCCAGAGGAGAGCATTGTAGCACTATGATGCAGGTCATGTCAGTAGAAATGATGAGGTCATAGTCAAAGCGCACATCTGACTACCACTCCTCATTTTCAACCGGTCTGAACAATGACCAAGTAAACGCCAAAAACAGGTTAGATGGTCAAGTACTAGTTTTTTAGACGAAAGACTCGAAATAAGCCTGCTTTTTAAATTAATGAAGCTAATAACTATTTAGAAGTTACACCAAAAATTACAACACACGGTACGCACTGCGCACCATAAAACCCACAACAGAGGACAAATAAAAACAAACGCTAAACCGGAGCGCCAACTTGAACAAGGTTGAGGGAGTCTTATCTTCTGTTACACCGGAGCGTCCACAACCATGCATACACTACTAAACCTCCACTTCACCAGAACTGTAGCCCAAGTGGGCTCGACGACCGGCCAATAGTTTGGCAGAACTTGAGGATTCAAAGGAGGAGGGTCCTGAGGCGACACCTCCAAGAAGGCGCATGGCTCGAAAACGGGTCATCATCGCCGGCAGAGACCGAAGTCCTGCAAAGCTTTCATCTAGACCACAAACCACCACGGCACCACCCTTAGGGCTTGGGCTAGGTCCAGACTAAAAACACAACATCTTCCAATAGTGTTGGGGTAAGAACACCGGCAACGGCTATGGCCTAACTCCTCCCTAGCAAAATACCCCCAAGGCGCTAGGAAGGCTTGTACCCGCTTTGAATTGAGAAAACATCCGACCCGTGTTTGTATTCGATTAACATCCGCTCTAAACTCGTATTCAGCAACATTCGTATCCGCATCCGTATATGCATCTGTATTCATTTAAAAATATGAAACAGATATGGGACTGAAGCATGATGTCCTGCAACAAGGGTGTCTTGCAACAAAGTAGTACATCAACAAAGTAGAGGTTCAGCAGGATGTCTTGCAACAAAGGTGTCCGGAGCCCGTTTGCTTTCACCTAACTTCCGTTCTCCTTATGTACACCCACCGTTTCATAATTCTTGTTGTGTTTTTAGTTCAAATTTAAACTAAAACCACGAAAAAAGTATAGAACGGAGGGGGTAGTCTGTACATTGAAGAATTGGTTAAAAGTAGAGGTGGGGGTTGCAAAAGATGGAATTAAACCCAACTACTTCAGAGGACTTCGATATAGTAAGTTGTATTAGAGATCAATGTTGTTCTTAACAGTTTCGGTTTCTTAGAAGTTTCCATCTAGTTAATCATAAGCTCGAAGTCTAATTGTTTCTAAAAATAATGCATAGGGTTCTCTATGTAGAAAAAGTAGATATGCTCTTCTAAAGAGAAGTATGTACAATTACCTGATACTAAAACAGTATTCCTCTATGTTTCTAAATATAAGATCGTTTGGTAAACTAAATTAATTTGGCAAAGCATCTTATACATAGAAAATGAGGGACTAACCACTACTCCACTATCTTCCATTCAAACATAAAATAAAAATAGTTAACCAATCTCCATACGGTATTATTTTATCTCCGTTCAGCCATGCGTTTGAATCGTGTGCATTACAGAAAGGGATAGTTGGAGTCAACGGTGAGGAAAGAAGGCCGATTATCGCTGGAGAATGCACCATCTGAACCCCCTAAAAAAAATGCACCATCTGAACAGACAAGGACCTTTGGATTCCTTTGTCCGGTACAATGCAAACAAAGGATCGATCAACCCCCACGCGGCGGTTTGACCCAGCCATCAGGACTGTTCAAGGCTAAGCCCAGTCTCAACCATGCATCGGCAAGAGGTTACTAGTATATAGGGGTGCTCGAGGTAGCACACATACATCTCACTATCTCAGGTCTGCTCCCTCGTTCCTCTGAACTGGTTCTGCCTTGGGCCTTGGCTTTGTCGAGCGCAGTCTGGACTCTGAAGCAGTTTAAGCCATGAAGGCTTCACTTGCTTTCACTCTTGCAGTTGCAGTCCTCTTCTTTCAAGCCATTCCACCACTAGTCCAGGCTCGTCCATTTCGACTTGATACAGCAAATGATCCGCGTCTCTCTCTGCTGCCTCGCACAAGCATAGCAAAGGATGCGGGAGAAGCTCCGGCCGTGGACGGCGTTGAACCGGGGCGGAGGAGCGTCGACGGCGGGGAGGAGGTCGCGCCGGGAAACACGGATGACACCCTGCACCGGCCAGGAGCGCTCTCTCCGCCGTCGCCACAGGGGAGCAACCCGCCGCACTATCGGCAGCCGGCTGTGCGCTGGGGTTCCAATCCCTGGGTTGGTGGGTCGCGCCCGCCGTTTCGTCCTCCGGCGCCCAGTGGACAGAAACCGCCGCACTGGCGCGGGTCAGAAGATCGGTCGAGCTCGAGGCTGGTTGATGTGTTCCGCCTGCTTCGTATGTTGAGTAACATGTTTTGTTAAGAATACAAGCATGTACTTATGTAGTAGCTTACCTAGAGGCAGTCTAGCTTGGAAAGCCATCCCACGTATAGAGTAGCTAGGTTTGTGCATGCGCACCCGATCGATCGCGTGATAGCTTGACATACTCGGGATGGAAATTGGTATTGGATACTCCGTATTATCCAATATATTTGTATTGAAGAAGTTGAAAATAGAAGTGGTAATATTCGAATTCAGATGTCCGTGGAAATGGATATGGTAAATATTTGAATCTGTTTTACAAAAACAGATATGAATGCGGTACTCCCACTGTTCTTTTGTCTAGATACGGAGGCATATAGACATGTTTTAGCTATAATTAATCCGTACCTAGAAAAAGTTGCGAAGCTTTTTTAAGAACAGAGGGAGCATTAAATTTTGAAGCAAATATAGATATGGAAATGGATATATACGTATCAAAATAAGATTATGTTAGCAAATTTTAGTAATTCAACCCCAATATACTAATTACCTAACCTATAGAAATTAACAAATCGGAAAATGTTATTTTACGTGATTGAACTTGAAACTGCTATATATTATATCGGTATATTTATCTCTCATTCTATCGATGGCTCACTATAAGACATGAGTCTATTACTTTCTTATATTTGTATCCTCTTTGAATTGAGAAAACATTCGCCCATGTTTGTATTTGAGTAACATCCGCTCTGAATTCATATTCGGCAACATTTGTATCCCCATTCCTATTCATTTTGAATATATGAAACGGATATAGTGAGTGGCACTATCAGATCTCCACCTCTACCTATGTATAGCTACCTTTCATTTTGTTTTGGCTTTTCGTTGATGATTTGGTGTTTATGATGGCGAGTATTGCAACGTCCGTCTATTAATTTTCTAGAATATTAGAAATGAATATAGACATATTTATATTTTAACCGAGAAGTTTGATATATTCTGAAGGTTTGTTTGATTGGTGCATCATTTTCTGTTTCTACAGTTTATTTTAGCCTCTTCTATTTCTACAGCTCGGTTTAGCTATTTTTCCTAGATCTAAATCTGGTTAGTTTTCACTTTGGCCCGGTAAAGAATTATATGGGCTTTTGTTGTTTGTAGGCTCAATACATGATAGTGAGCAAATTTGGGCCATCCCTATTCATCGATTATAGCGATCTATATCTGGGGCGCCGCACAGAGATAATTTTTTGTGGGCCGGCCCACTACTAGCGATAGAACCTTTTCCGGTTTTTCGTGCTGATCAGATCGTTGTCTGCATCGTTGGTTTTCTCCGATTTTTATTTTTACTTTCAGTTTTCTTCTCCGGTTTTTTTTTTATGTTCGGTTTTCATTTCCAGTTTTTACATCTTTTTTCTATTAATAATTTCAAAATCTGAACAATTTTTTGAAATATATTTATTTTTCAAATATGATTTTTTTAAACTTTGAATGGTTTTTAAAATTGAACAATTTTTCAATTTTAAACATTTTTTAAATGTGAACAATTTTCAAATGTGAACAATTTTCAAATGTGAATAATTTTTAAATGTGAACAATTTTCAAATTTGAACAATTCCCAAGTTTTAACAACTTTCAAATTTGAACATTTTCAAATCTGAACAATTTTCTAATTTGAACATTTTTCAAATATGAACAATTTTTAAATTTGAATATTTCAAAATCTAAATAATTTCTAAATCCGAACATTTATTCAAAATTTTCCTTTTCAAAAAAAAAAACCCACCAGAAAACCAAAACAAGCATCGAGTGATTTGAGTCCCGGATGGTGAGAGCTCTAGCGACCGCGGATGCAAATGGGCCGGCCCAGGTCGTGTCAGCTTAAGCGATTTCGTCCCTTTGCTTCGCTTAAAGCGATGTATAGGAGGACCCGCAAATTTGATGCCACACTAGCATCTCCTAGGGATAGTTGGGCTTGGAGAAAATGTAGTAGACCCCTTAAAGCGCTGAGACTGTAAAATAATCGCTCATTTTTAGATTTTATGTAAATTTGGCGCATGTCAGATCTCTTAAGCATGCGTGATCTGGGAAAAAAAATTACAAGGGTCGGAAAAAAAATCCTCAGACGACCTCTGCATTCCTGACCTGCGAGGCCATACTAGCGTGACCTCTATCCACGCAGAAGAAGTTGGTGCGCTGAAATTTTCCCACCCCGCTCGAGCTTCTGCACTTCTTTTGCCGCCTCCCACCACCATTTTCTGGTCACATCGTCCATGCCATGTTGCCACCGAGTGCCCCGCGCCGTGTCTCTAGTAGGTCAACTCTCGCGGGCTGGCTGCATATTCTTTTGTGTCGTAAGTCCCCAATATGGCAGCCACCTAGCATGCGTAGTGGAAGTCTGATTCGGCCATGCCCTCGACCTAGGTGACCGAATTCGGTCTCGCCGAAGCTGCTTCTTCCTCCTCTTATCTTGCTGTCGCGGGAGCCTGCTGCTTGTGACGGTAAAGCACACGTCCGTTGGGAACCCCAAGAGGAAGGTATGATGCGTACAGCGGCAAGTTTTTCCCTCAGTAAGAAACCAAGGTTATCGAACCAGTAGGAGTCAAGAAGCACGTTGAAGGTTGATGGCGGCGGAGTGTAGTGCGGCGCAACACCAGGGATTCCGGCGAGAACGTGGTGTAGGATAACGTTGCATAGAAAACAAAAATTTTCCTACCGCGAACACGCAATCCAAGCCAAGATGCAATCTAGAAGACGGTAGCAACGAGGGGGTATCGAGTCTCACCCTTGAAGAGATTCCAAAGCCTACAAGAGGAGGCTCTTGTTGCTGCGGTAGACGATCACTTGCCGCTTGCAAAAGCGCGTAGAAGATCTTGATCACGATCGGTTCCGGCGCCACGAACGGGCAGCACCTCCGTACTCGGCCACACGTTCGGTTGTTGATGAAGACGACGTCCACCTCCCCGTTCCAGCGGGCAGCGGAAGTAGTAGCTCCTCTTGAATCCGACCAGCACGACGGCGTGGTGTCGGTGGCGGTGTAGAAGTCCGGCGGAGCTTCGCTAAGCAAACCGGGCAATATGAAGTGGAGGAGCAAAGCTAGGGTTTGGGAGGGGGTGGCCGGCCACTCAAGGGGGGCGGCCAAGCTATGGTCTTGGGGTTGGCCGGCCCCCTCCCTTGGCCCCTCATTATATAGGTGGATCCCAAGTGTTGGTGTCCAAGTCTTCGAATAAGACCCGAAACCAAAACCTTCCATAGGAGGGGGAAACCTAGCCCAACTAGGACTCCCACCCAAAGGTGGGATTCCCACCTCCCATGTGGGGTGGTCGGCCCCCTATGGTGGAGTCCACTTGGGACTCCACCCCCACTAGGGCTGGCCGGCCATGGAGGTGGAGTCCCTTGTGGACTCCACCTTCCTTGGTGGTTTCTTCCGGACTTTTCTAGAACCTTCTAGAACCTTCCATAGAACCTTCCGCGACATTTTATTTCACATAAAATGACATCCTATATATGAATCTTATTCTCCGGACCATTCCGGAACTCCTCGTGATGTCCGGGATCTCATCCGGGACTCCGAACAAATATTCGAACTCCATTCCATAATTCAAGTGCTACCATTTCAACATCCAACTTTAAGTGTGTCACCCTACGGCTCGAGAACTATGCGGACATGGTTGAGTACTCACTCCGACCAATAACCAATAGCGGGATCCGGAGATCCATAATGGCTCCCACATATTCAACGATGACTTTAGTGATCGAATGAACCATACACATATATTACCAATTCCCTTTGTCTCGCGATATTTTACTTGTCCGAGGTTTGATCTTCGGTATCACTCTATACCTTGTTCAACCTCGTCTCCCGACAAGTACTCTTTACTCGTACCGTGGTATGTGGTCTCTTATGAACTCATTCATATGCTTGCAAGACATTAGACGACATTCCACCGAGAGGGCCCCCAGTATATCTATCCGTCATCGGGATGGACAAATCCCACCGTTGATCCATATGCCTCAACTCATACTTTCCGGATACTTAATCCCACCTTTATAGCCACCCATTTACGCAAGTGGTGTTTGGTGTAATCAAAGTACCTTTCCTAGTATAAGTGATTTACATGATCTCATGGTCATAAGGACTAGGTAACTATGTATCGAAAGCTTATAGCAAATAACTTAATGACGAGATCTTATGCTACGCTTAATTGGGTGTGTCCATTATATCATTCACACAATGACATAACCTTGTTATTAATAACATCCAATGTTCATGATTATGAAACTAATCATCCATTAATCAACAAGCTAGTTTAAGAGGCATACTAGGGACTTCTTGTTTGTCTACATATCACACATGTACTAATGTTTCAGCTTAATACAATTCTAGCATGATATATAAACATTTATCATAAACATAAAGATATAAATAATAACAACTTTATTATTGCCTCTAGGGCATATCTCCTTCAGCCTCCCACTTGCACTAGAGTCAATAATCTAGATTACATTGTAATATACCTAACACCCATGGCATTCTCGGTGTTGGTCATGCTTTGCCCTAGGGAGAGCTTTAGTCAACTGGATCCGCTACATTCAGATCGCTGTGTACTTTGCAAATCTTTACTTCTCCATCTTCGATGTACTCGCGAATCGAGTGGTAACGCAGCCTTGATATGCTTCAGCCTCTTGTGTGACCTTGGCTCTTGTGCATTGGCGATGGCACCCATGTTATCACAAGAAATGATTAATGGGTCCAATGCACTAGGAACCACACCGAGCTCTACAATGAACCTCTTCATCCATACCGCTTCCGATGAAGCCTCCGAAGCCGCTATGTACTCGATTCTCGTTGAAGACTTCGCCACCGTGCACCGCTTCGAGCTTGCCCAACCATCGTAAAGACCATTCAATATAAACACGTACCTGCATTGTGACTTAGAGTCATCAGGATCAGTGTTCCAACTTGCATCGGTGTAACCGTTTACAACGAGCTCTTGGTCACCTCCATAACAAAGAAACATATCCTTAGTTCTTTTCAAGTACTTCAGATATTCTTGACCGCCGTCCGTTGTTCCATTCCCGGATCACTTTGATATCTCGCTAGTCAAACTAACAAGCATGTGCTATATCCGGTCTAGTACATAGCATGGCATACATGATAGATCCTACCGTCGAGGCATAGGGGATGTTACACATCCTTTCTCTTTCTTCTCGCCGTAGCCGGTCCTTGAGTTTTACTCAATACCTTGCCTCGGTAACATAGGTAAGAACCCTTTCTTACTTTCGTCCATTCTAAACTTCTTTAGAATCTTGTCCAGATATGTACTCGTGATAGCCCTATTAGGCGTCTTGATCTATCTCTATAAATCTTGATGCCTAATATATACGATGCTTCACCAAGGTCTTTCATTGAAAAACTATTATTCAAATAACCCTTAACATCGCTAATAGTTCTATATCATTCCCGATCAATAATATGTCATCTACATATAATATCAGGAATGCTACAGTAGCTCCCACTCACTTTCTTGTAAATACAGGCCTCTCCATGACACCGTATAAACCCGAAGTCTTTGATCACCTTATCAAAGCGTCTTGCTCCAACTTCTCGATGCTTGCTTCACTCCATAGATTGAACGCTCGAAGTTTGCATACTTTGTCAGCATTTTTAGGATCGACAAAACCTTTGGGTTGTACCATATACAACTCTTCCTCAATGTCTCCATTAAGGAACGCCGTTTTGACATCCATCTCGCCAAATCTCATAATCGAAAAATGCAAGCTATTGCTAACAAAATCCTCACAGATTTCAGCTTCGCTGACAGTGTGAGAAAGTCTCATCGTACAACTCCTTGAATTTGTCTGAAACCCTTTGCGACAAGTCGAGCTTTATAGACAGTAATATTACCATCAGCATCTGTTTTTCTCTTGAAGATCCATTTATTTTCGACAGCCTTTCGGCTATCAAGTAAGTCTACCAAAGTCCATACTTTGTTATCATACATGGATCCCATTTCGGATTTCATGGCTTCTTGCCATTTGTTGGAATCCGGGCTCATCATCGCTTCTTCATACGTCGCAGTGGTCCTCATCATTGTTATCCACAATCATGACATTTAGACAAGGATCATACCAATCAGGAGTGGCACGTTCCCTTGTCGATCCGCGAGGTTCCGCAGTTTCCTCGTTCGAAGTTTCATGATCATTATCATTAGCTTCCTCTCGTTGCCGGTGTAGGCGGCATGTACAACTTCCGGCATCGCGCTACTCGATCAACGAGTATAGATTCATCAATCTCATCGAGTTCTACTTTTCTTCCAAATACTTCTTTAGTGAGAAATTCTTTCTCAAGAAAGGTTCCGTTCTTAGCAACAAAGATTTTGCCTTCTGGATCTCGTGATAGAAAGTGTATCCTATAGTTTCCTTAGGATAACCTATGAAGACGCATTTCTCCGCTTTGGGTTCTAGCTTGTCCGGTTGTAACTTCTTTACATAGGCTTCGCAACCCCAAACTTTCGTGAACGACAACTTAGGTTTCTTATTAAACCATAATTCATACTGTGTCGTCTCTACGGATTTTGATGGTGCTCTATTTAAAGTGAATGCGGCTGTCTCTAATGCATAACTCCAAAATGATAACGGCAAATCAGCAAGAGACATCATACTACGAACCATATCTAAGAGAGTTCGATTACGACGTTCGGACACACCGTTTCGTTGAGGTGTTCCCGCGGTGTCAATTGTGAAAGTATTCCGCATTTCTTTAAATGCATGCCAAACTCATAACTCAGATATTCACCTCCACGATCGATCGTAGAAATTTGATCTTCTTGTTACGTTGATTTTCTACTTCACTTTGAAATTCCTTAAACTTCTCGAAAGTTTCGGATTTATGTTTCATGAAATAGATATACCCATATCTACTCGCATCATCCGTGAAGGTTAGAACATAACGATAACCACCGCGCGATGCTACGCTCATTGGTCCACATACATCGGTATGTATGATTTCCAATAAGTCGTAGCTCGCTCCATCATACCGTAGAATGGAGTCTTTGTCATTTTTCCCATTAGACATGCTTCGCATCTATCAAGTGACTCAAAGTCAAGTGATTCAAGTAATCCATCAGTATGGAGTTTCTTCATGCGTTTCACTCCAATATGACCAAGACGACAGTGCCACATATAAGTAGAATTATCATTAAGTTTAATTCGCTTTAGCATCAATGTTATGTATATGTGTATCACTACTATCGAGATCTAACAGAAATAAGCCATTCTTTTGTGGTGCTCGACCATAAAAGATATTATTCATAAAAATAGAACAACCATTATTCTCGTACTTGAATGAATAACCGTCTTGCATTAAACAAGATCCAGATATAATGTTCATGCTCAACGCAGGTACATAATAACAATTATTTAGGCTTAAAACTAATCCCGAAGGTAGATGTAGAGGAAGTGTCCCGACTGCGATCACATTGACCTTGGATCCGTTTCCAACGCGCATCGTCACTTCATCTTTCAGCAGTTGTCGTTTATTCTTTAGTTCCTGTTGCGAGTTACAAATATGAGCAACCGAACCAGCATCAAATACCCAGGTACTAGAACGAGAACTAGTAAGATAAACATCTATAACATGTATATCGTATATACCTTCTTTCTTCTTCTTGACAAGGCCGCTCTTTAGATCAGCCAGTATACTTGGAGCAATTACGCTCCAGTTGTCCCTTCTCCTTGCAAGAATAGCACTCAAGCATCGTGCTTAGGGCCGTTCTTAGGTTTCATAGGAGGCGTGGCAGCTTTCTTGCCACCCTTCTTGAATTTTCCCTTAGACTTGCCCTGTTTCTTGAAACTCGGTGGTCTTGTTGACCATCAACACTTGGTGCTCTTTCTTGATCTCAATCTCAAGCAGCTTTTAGCATGCCAAAGAGTTCAGGTAACTCCTTGTTCATGTTCTCGCATATTGTAGTTCATCACAAAGTTCTTGTAACTTGGTGGCAGTGATTGAAGGACACGATTAATCCCCAGTCTGTTAGGAATCACTATTCCCAAGTCACTGAGTTTCTTCGCATGCCCGGTCATGGCGAGCATGTGCTCACTAACGGAGCTGCCTTCTTCCATCATACAGCCGAAGAAATGTTTCGATGCTTCATAGCATTCCATCGCCGCATGAGTCTCGAATATAGCTTTCAGCTCATTCATCAACTCATGAGGATCATGGTGCTCAAAACGTTTTTGAAGATCGGATTCCAGCATCGCACAGATGGCACACCGAACTTGAGAGTACCGAGTTTTCCGAGTTGCGTAAACATGCTTTTACTTCATCGGATTCATCTTCTCGCAGGAGGGTCACCTAGCGGTGCATCAAGCACAAATTGCAGATTTCCGCCGGAGAGGAAGATCCTCACATGACGGAACCAGTCGGTGAAGTTGCTACCGTTGCTCTTAAGTTTCTCTTTCTCTAGGAACTGATTAAAATTGATTGAGGACGCCATCTCTACAACATATATTTGCAATAGTTTAGACTAAGTTTATGACAAATTGAGTTCAAATTTTAATTTAACATAATTAAAACCCTAGGTGAACTCCCACTCAAAACAATATCCCTCGCATTGTCTTAGTGATCACACGAACCAAATCCACCGCACCTAAACCCGATCATCACGAGAAAAGGTGTGATTTCAATGGTGAACACTCATAGTGTTCATCATATCAACCATATGATTCATGCTCTACCTTTCGGTATCACGTGTTCCGAGACCATGTCTGTACATGCTAGGCTTGTCAAGGCCACCTTAGTATCCGCATGTGCAAAACTGTCTTGCACCCGTTGTATGTACTTATCGAGTCTATCACACCCGATCATCACGAGATGCTTCGAAACGATAAGACTTAATAACGGTGCTACTAAGGATGAACACTTTATTATCTTGAGATTTTAGTGAGGGATCATCTTATAATGCTACCGTCGCGATCTAAGCAAAATAAGATGCATAAAAAGGATTAACATCACATGCAGCTCATATGTGATATGATATGGCCCTTTTGTTCTTGTGCCTTTGATCTTCATCTCCAAAGCACGGATATGATCTCCATCATCTTCGGGCATGATCTCCATCATCGTCGGCGTAGCACCAAGGTCAATGGCACCGTCTTCATGTTTGTCCTCCATGTAGCAACTATTACAACTACTTTGAAATACTACTCAACATGAAATTTAAAGACAACCATAAGGCTTCCGCCGGTTGCCACAATACAATAATGATCATCTCATACATATTCATCATCATATCATGGCCATATCACATCACCAAACCCCGCAAAAACAAGTTAGACGTCTCTAATTTGGTTTGCATATTTTACGTGGTTTAGGGTTTTCGAGAGAGATCTAATCTACCTACGAACATGAACCACAACGTTGATACTAATGTTTTCAATAGAAGAGTAAATTGAATCTTTACTATAGTAGGAGAGACAGACACCCGCAAAGCCTCTTATGCAATACAAGTTGCATGTCGAACGAGGAACAAGTCTCATGAACGCGGTCATGTAAAGTTAGTCCGAGCCGCTTCATCCCACTATGCCATAAAGATGCAAAGTACTCAAACTAAAGATAACAAGAGCATCAACGCCCACAAACCATTGTGTTCTACTCGTGCAACCATCTATGCATAGACACGGCTCGATACCACCGTAGGATAACGTTGCATAGAAAACAAAAATTTTCCTACCGCGAACACGCAATCCAAGCCAAGATGCAATCTAGAAGACTGGTAGCAACGAGGGGGTATCGAGTCTCACCCTTGAAGAGATTCCAAAGCCTACAAGAGGAGGCTCTTGTTGCTGCGGTAGACGATCACTTGCCGCTTGCAAAAGCGCGTAGAAGATCTTGATCACGATCGGTTCCGGCGCCACGAACGGGCAGCACCTCCGTACTCGGTCACACGTTCGGTTGTTGATGAAGACGACGTCCACCTCCCCGTTCCAGGCGGGCAGCGGAAGTAGTAGCTCCTCTTGAATCCGACAGCACGACGGCGTGGTGTCGGTGGCGGTGTAGAAGTCCGGCGGAGCTTCGCTAAGCAAACCGGGCAATATGAAGTGGAGGAGCAAAGCTAGGGTTTGGGAGGGGGTGGCCGGCCACCTCAGGGGGGCGGCCAAGCTATGGTCTTGGGGTTGGCCGGCCCCCTCCCTTGGCCCCTCATTATATAGGTGGATCCCAAGTGTTGGTGTCCAAGTCTTCGAATAAGACCCGAAACCAAAACCTTCCATAGGAGGGGGCAAACCTAGCCCAACTAGGACTCCCACCCAAAGGTGGGATTCCCACCTCCCATGTGGGGGGTGGCCGGCCCCCTATGGCGGAGTCCACTTGGGACTCCACCCCCACTAGGGCTGGCCGGCCATGGAGGTGGAGTCCCTTGTGGACTCCACCTTCCTTGGTGGTTTCTTCCGGACTTTTCTAGAACCTTCTAGAACCTTCCATAGAACCTTCCGCGACATTTTATTTCACATAAAATGACATCCTATATATGAATCTTATTCTCCGGACCATTCCGAACTCCTCGTGATGTCCGGATCTCATCCGGACTCCGAACAAATATTCGAACTCCATTCCATAATTCAAGTGCTACCATTTCAACATCCAACTTTAAGTGTGTCACCCTACGGTTCGAGAACTATGCGGACATGGTTGAGTACTCACTCCGACCAATAACCAATAGCGGGATCCGGAGATCCATAATGGCTCCCACATATTCAACGATGACTTTAGTGATCGAATGAACCATACACATATATTACCAATTCCCTTTGTCTCGCGATATTTTACTTGTCCGAGGTTTGATCTTCGGTATCACTCTATACCTTGTTCAACCTCGTCTCCCGACAAGTACTCTTTACTCGTACCGTGGTATGTGGTCTCTTATGAACTCATTCATATGCTTGCAAGACATTAGACGACATTCCACCGAGAGGGCCCAGAGTATATCTATCCGTCATCGGGATGGACAAATCCCACTGTTGATCCATATGCCTCAACTCATACTTTCCGGATACTTAATCCCACCTTTATAGCCACCCATTTACGCAATGGTGTTTGGTGTAATCAAAGTACCTTTCCGGTATAAGTGATTTACATGATCTCATGGTCATAAGGACTAGGTAACTATGTATCGAAAGCTTATAGCAAATAACTTAATGACGAGATCTTATGCTACGCTTAATTGGGTGTGTCCATTATATCATTCACACAATGACATAACCTTGTTATTAATAACATCCAATGTTCATGATTATGAAACTAATCATCCATTAATCAACAAGCTAGTTTAAGAGGCATACTAGGGACTTCTTGTTTGTCTACATATCACACATGTACTAATGTTTCAGTTAATACAATTCTAGCATGATATATAAACATTTATCATAAACATAAAGATATAAATAATAACAACTTTATTATTGCCTCTAGGGCATATCTCCTTCACGTGGAACCTGCACAACACAACCAAAGTACTTTGCCCCAACTTAACAGTGAGGTTGTCAATCTCACCGGCTTGCTGTAACAAAGGATTAGATGTATAGTGTGGATGATGATGTTTGCTGAAAACAGTAGAACAACTATTGCAGTAGATTGTATTCGATGTAAGAGAATGGACCGGGGTCCACAGTTCACTAGTGGTGTCTCTCCCATAAGATAAATAGCATGTTAGGTGAACAAATTACAGTTGGGCAATTTACAAATAAAGATGGCATGACAATGCACATACATGTTATGATGAGTAGTGTGAGATTTAATTGGGCATTACGACAAAGTACATAGACCGCTATCCAGCATGCACCTATTCCTAAAAATTCCACCTTCAGGTTATCATCCGAACCCCTTCCAGTATTAAGTTACAAACAACAGACAATTGCATTAAGTATGGTGCGTAATGTAATCAAAAAATACATCCTTAGACATAGCATTGATGTTTTATCCCTAGTGGCAACAAGACATCCACAACCTTAGAACTTTCTCGTCACTCGTCCTGCATTTAATGGAGGCATGAACCCACTATCGAGCATAAATACTCCCTCTTGGAGTTACAAGTAACGACTTGGCCAGAGCCTCTACTAATAACGGAGAGCATGCAAGATCATAAACAATACATAGATGATAGATTGATAATCAACATAACATAGCATTCAATATTCATCGGATCCCAACAAACGCAATATGTAGCATTACAAATAGATGATCTTGATCATGTTAGGCAGCTCACAAGATCTAACAATGATAGCACAATGAGGAGAAGACGGCCATCTAGCTACCGCTTCCGGACCCATAGTCCAGGGGTGAACTACTCACACATCACTCCGGAGGCGACCATGGCGGTGAAGAGTCCTCCGGGAGATGATTCCCCTCTCCGGCAGGGTGCCGGAGGCGATCTCCTGAATCCCCCGAGATGGGATTGGCGGCGGCGGCGTCTCTGGAAGGTTTTCCGTATCGTAGCTCTCGGTACTAGGGTATTCGCGGCGAAGACTTTAAGTAGGCGGAAGGGCGGAGTCAGAGAGCTGACGAGGGGCCCACACGCTAGGGCCGCGCCGCCCTAGTGTGGCGGCGCCTCATCGCCCCACTTCGTTTCCCTTTCGGTGTTCTGAAAGCTTCGTGGAAAAATAAGCCCCTGGACGTTGATTTCGTCCAATTCCGAGAATATTTCCTTACTAGGATTTCTGAAACCAAAAACAGAAGAAAATAGCAACTGGCTCTTCGGCATCTTGTTAATAGGTTAGTAGGTTAGTGCCGGAAAATGCATAAATATGACATAAAGTATGTATAAAACATGTAGGTATTGTCAATAAAGTAGCATGGAACATAAGAAATTATAGATACGTTTGAGACGTATCAAGCATCCCCAAGCTTAGTTCCTACTCGTCCCGAGTAGGTAAACGGTAACAAAGATAATTTCTGAAGTGACATGCTATCATAATCTTGATCAATACTATTATAAGCACATGTAATGAATGCAGCGATTCGAAGCAATGGTAAAGACAATGGTTAAACAATTGAATCATATAGCAAAGACTTTTCATGAATAGTACTTTCAAGACAAGCATCAATAAGTCTTGCATAAGAGTTAACTCATAAATCAGTAGATTCATAGTAAAGGCATTGAAGCAACACAAAGGAAGATTAAGTTTCAGCGGTTGCTTTCAACTTGTAACATGTATATCTCATGGATATTGTCAACATAAAGTAATATAATGAATGCAAATATGCAAGCATGTAAGAATCAATGCACAGTTAACACAAGTGTTTGCTTCTTAAGACGGAAGGAAGTGGGTAAACTGACTCAACATAAAAGTAGAAGAAAGGCCCTTCGACGAGGGAAGCATGGATTGCTATATTTGTGCTAGAGCTTTTATTTTGAAAACATAAAGAGAGCATAAAAGTAAAATTCTAAGAGGTGTTTGTTGTTGTCAACGATTGGTAGTGGGCACTCTAACCCCATTGTCAGACAAACCTTCAAAGAGCGGCTCCCATGAAACATTTTTATTTTTGGGTGGCACTCCTTCCAACCTTGCTTTCACAAACCATGGCTAACCGAATCCTCGGTGCTCGCCAACAATCTCATACCATGAAGGAGTGCCTTTTTATTTTAGTTTTATTTAGATGACACTCCTCCCCACCTTTGCTTTCTCAAGCCATGGCTAACCGAATCCTCGGGTGCCGTCCAACAATCACATACCATGGAGGAGTGTCTATTTTTGTAAAAATTATGAAGGTTAATTAATTTGGGACTGGGAATCCCATTGCCAGCTCTTTTTGCAAAATTATTGGATAAGCGGATGAAGCCACTAGTCCATTGGTGAAAGTTGCCCAACAAGATTGAAAGATAAATACCACATACTTCCTCATGAGCTATAAACATTGACACAAATAAGAGGTAATAACTTTTGAAGTGTTTAAAGATAGCACTCAAGCAATTTACTTTGGAATGACAGAGAAATACCATGTAGTAGGTAGGTACAGTGGACACAAATGGCATAGATTTTGGCTCAAGGATTTGGATGCACGAGAAGTAATCCCTCTCAATACAAGGCTTAGGCTAGCAAGGTTATTTGAAGGAAACACAAGTATGAACCGGTACAGCAAAACTCACATAAAAACATATTGTAAGCATTATAAGACTCTACACTGTCTTCCTTGTTGTTCAAACCCTTACTAGAAAATATCTAGACCTTAGAGAGACCAATCATGCAAACCAAATTTTAGCAAGCTCTATGTATTTCTTCATTAATAGGCGCAAAGCATATGATGCAAGAGCTTAAACATGATCCTTATGAGCACAACAATTGCCAAGTATCAAATTATTCAAGACATTCTACCAATTACCACATGTAGCATTTCCCGTTTCCAACCATATAACAATTAACGAAGCAGTTTTCAACCTTCGCCATGAACATTATGAGTAAAGCTAAGGACATATTTGTCCATATGCAACAGCGGAGCGTGTCTCTCTCCCACACAATGAATGCTAGGATCCAACTTTATTCAAACAAAACAAAACAAAAACATACATACGCTCCAAGTAAAGCGCATAAGATGTGACGGAATAAAAATATAGTTTCACTAGAGGAACCTGATAATGTTGTCGATGAAGAAAGGGATGTCTTGGGCATCCCCAAGCTTAGATGCTTGAGTCTTCTTGAAATATGCAGGGATGAACCACGGGGGCATCCCCAAGCTTAGAGCTTTCACTCTCCTTGATCATATTGTATCATCCTCCTCTCTTGATCCTTGAAAACTTCCTCCACACCAAACTCAAAACAACTCATTAGAGGGTTAGTGCATAATCAAAATTCACATGTTCAGAGGTGACATAATCATTCTTAACACTTCTGTACATTGCACAAAGCTACTGAAAGTTAATGGAATAAAGAAATCCATCAAACATAGCAAAACAGGCAATGCGAAATAAAAGGCAGAATCTGTCAAA
Source organism: Lolium rigidum (assembly GCF_022539505.1). Classification (NCBI taxonomy): domain Eukaryota; kingdom Viridiplantae; phylum Streptophyta; class Magnoliopsida; order Poales; family Poaceae; genus Lolium; species Lolium rigidum. The sequence goes on from NC_061513.1 coordinate 131,301,258, forward strand.
ACAGAACAGTCCGTAAAGAAGAATTTTTTAGGTGCACCAGACTTGCTCAAATGAAAATGCTCAAATTTAATGAAAGTTGCGTACATATCTGAGGATTACTCACGTAAATTGGCAGATTTTTCTCAGTTACCTACAGAGATTACTGCTCAAATTCGTGACAGCAAGAAATCTGTTTCTGCGCTAGCAATCCAAATCTAGTATGAACCTTACTATCAAAGACTTTACTTGGCACAACAATGCAACAAAATTAAGATAAGGAGAGGTTGCTACAATAGTAACAACTTCCAAGACTCAAATATAAAACAAAAGTGCAGAAGTAAAATCATGGGTTGTCTCCCATAAGCGCTTTTTTTAACGCCTTTCAGCTAGGCGTGGAAAGTGTATATCAAGTAACATCAAGAGACGAAGCATCAACATCATAATTTGTTCTAATAATAGAATAAAAAGGTAACTTCATTCTCTTTCTAGGGAAGTGTTCCATACCTTTCTTGAGAGGAAATTGATATTTAATATTACCTTCCTTCATATCAATAATAGCACCAACAGCTTGAAGAAAAGGTCTTCCCAATATAATGGAACAAGATGCATTGCATTCGATATCCAAGACAACAAAATCAACGGGGACAAGGTTATTGTTAACCGTAATGCGAACATTATCAACCCTCCCCAAAGGTTTCTTTGTAGAGTTATCAGCAAGATTAACATCCAAATAACAATTTTTCAATGGTGGCAAGTCAAGCATATTATAGATTTTCCTAGGCATAACAGAAATACTTGCACCAAGATCACATAAAGCATTACAATCAAAATCATTGAACTTAATCTTAATGATGGGCTCCCAACCATCCTCTAACTTCCTAGGAATAGAAGCTTCACGGTTTAATTTCTCTTCTCTAGCTTTTATGAGAGCATTTGTAATATGTTTTGTAAAGGCCAAATTTATAGCACTAGCATTAGGACTTCTAGCAAGTTTTTGTAAGAACTTTATAACTTCAGAGATGTGACAATCATCAAAATCTAAACCATTATGATCTAAAGCAATGGGATCATTATCCCCAATATTGGAAAAAAATTCAGCAGTTTTATCACAGGCAGTTTTAGCAGTTTTAGCAAGTTCCGGCAGTTTTGCAGGCTTTGCATTAGAAGTAGAAACATTGCCAACACCAATTATTTTACCATTGATAGTAGGAGGTGTAGCAACATGTGAAGCATTAGCATTGCTAGTGGTGGTAATAGTCCAAACTTTAGCTATATTATCCTCTTTAGCATTTTCTTCTTTTTCCCACCTAGCACGCAATTCGGCCATCAATCTAATATTCTCACTAATCCAAAATTGGATGGCGTTTGCTGTAGCAAATGACTTAATATATTTATTTTCATTAGGCATAACTTTCGATTTCAAAAGATCAACATCAGCAGCAAGACTATCAACTTTAGAAGCAAGTATATCAATTTTCCCAAGCTTTTTTTTAACAGATTTGTTAAAAGCAGTTTGTGTACTAATAAATTCTTTAAGCATGGATTCAAGTCCAGGGGGTGTATTCTTATTATTGTTGTAAGAATTCCCATAAGAATTACCATACCCGTTACCATTATTATAAGGATATGGCCTATAGTTGTTACTAGAATTGTTCCGATAAGCATTGTTGTTGAAATTATTATTTTTAATGTAGTTCACATCAACATGTTCTTCTTGGGCAACCAATGAAGCTAACGGAACATTATTAGGATCAACATTTGTCCTACCATTCACAAGCATAGACATAATAGCACCAATCTTATCACTCAAGGAGGAGGTTTCTTCGACAGAATTTACCTTCTTACCTTGTGGAGATCTTTCCGTGTGCCATTCAGAGTAATTAATCATCATATCATCAAGGAGCTTTGTTGCGGAGCCTAGTGTGATGGACATAAAAGTACCTCCAGCAGCTGAATCCAATAGGTTCCGTGAAGAAAAATTCAGTCCTGCATAAAAGGTTTGGATGATCATCCAAGTAGTCAGTCCATGGGTAGGGCAATTTTTAACCAAAGATTTCATTCTTTCCCATGCTTGGGCTACATGCTCATTATCCAATTGTTTAAAATTCATTATACTACTTCTCAAAGATATAATTTTAGCAGGAGGATAATATCTACCAATGAAAGCATCCTTACATTTAGTCCATGAATCAATACTATTCTTAGGCAGAGATAGCAACCAATCTTTAGCTCTTCCTCTTAATGAGAAAGGAAACAATTTTAATTTTATAATGTCACCATCTACATCCTTATACTTTTGCATTTCACATAGTTCAACAAAATTATTAAGATGGGCAGTAGCATCATCGAAGTAACACCGTAAAATTGCTCTCTCATAACAAGATTTAGTAAAGCAAGGTTTAATTTCAAAGAATTCCGCCGCATGAGCAGGGTGGAGCAATAGGTGTGCATAAGAAATCATTATTATTTGTGTTTGTGAAGTCACACAACTTAGTATTTTCAGGAGTACCCATTTTAGCAACAAGAATAAAGCAAACTAGATAAAGTAAATGTAAGTAACTAATTTTTTGTGTTTTTAATATGGAGAACACAAACAAGATAACAATTAAAGTAAAGCTAGCAACTAATTTTTTTTGTATTTTGATATAATGCAGCAAACAAAGTAGTAAATAAAATAAAGCAAGACAAAAAAACAAAGTAAAGAGATTGGAAATGGAGACTCCCCTTGCAGCGTGTCTTGATCTCCCCGGCAACGGTGCCAGAAAAAAGCTTTGCTGCTTGTGACGGTAAATCACACGTCCGTTGGGAACACCAAGAGGAAGGTATGATGCGTACAGCGGCAAGTTTTTCCCTCAGTAAGAAACCAAGGTTATCGAACCAGTAGGAGTCAAGAATCACGTTGAAGGTTGATGGCGGCGGAGTGTACTGCGGCGCAACACCAGGGATTCCGGCGCCAACGTGGAACCTGCACAACATAAACAAAGTACTTTGCCTCAACTTAATAGTGAGGTTGTCAATCTCACCGGCTTGCTGTAACAAAGGATTAGATGTATAGTGTGGATGATGATGTTTGAAGAAAACAGTAGAACAAGTATTGCACTAGATTGTATTCGATGTAAGAGAATAGACCGAGGTCCACAGTTCACTAGTGGTGTCTCTCCCATAAGATAAATAGCATATTGGGTGAACAAATTACAGTTGGGCAATTTACAAATAAAGATGGCATGACAATGCACATACATGTTATGATGAGTAGTGTGAGATTTAATTGGGCATTACGACAAAGTACATAGACCGCTATCCAGCATGCATATATGCCTAAAAAGTCCACCTTCAGAGTTATCATCCGAACCCCTTCCAGATATTAAGTTGCAAACAACGGACAATTGCATTAAGTATGGTGCGTAATGTAATCAAAAAATACATCCTTAGACATAGCATTGATGTTTTATCCCTAGTGGCAACAAGCACATCCACAACCTTAGAACTTTCTCGTCATCGTCCCGCATTTAATGGAGGCATGAACCCACTATCGAGCATAAATACTCCCTCTTGGAGTTACAAGTAACGACTTGGCCAGAGCCTCTACTAATAACGGAGAGCATGCAAGATCATAAACAATACATAGATGATAGATTGATAATCAACATAACATAGCATTCAATATTCATCGGATCCCAACAAACGCAACATGTAGCATTACAAATAGATGATCTTGATCATGTTAGGCAGCTCACAAGATCTAACAATGATAGCACAATGAGGAGAAGACGACCATCTAGCTACTGCTATGGACCCATAGTCCAGGGGTGAACTACTCACACATCACTCCGGAGGCGACCATGGCGGTGAAGAGTCCTCCGGGAGATGATTCCCCTCTCCGGCAGGGTGCCGGAGGCGATCTCCTGAATCCCCCGAGATGGGATTGGCGGCGGCGTCTCTGGAAGGTTTTCCGTATCGCGACGAAGACTTTAAGTAGGGGAAAGGGCAGAGTCGGAGGGCTGACGAGGGGCCCACACGCTAGGGCCGCGCGGGCCCCCCTTGGGCCGCGCCGCCCTAGTGTGGCGGCGCCTCGTCGCCCCACTTCGTTTTCCTTTCGGTGTTCTGGAAGGTTCGTGGAAAATAAGCCCCTGGGCGTTGATTTCGTCCAATTCCGAGAATATTTCCTTACTAGGATTTCTGAAACCAAAAACAGCAGAAAACAAAGAATCGGCTCTTCGGCATCTTGTTAATAGGTTAGTGCCGGAAAATGCATAAATATGACATAAAGTATGTATAAAACATGTAGGTATTGTCAATAAAGTAGCATGGAACATAAGAAATTATAGATACGTTTGAGACGTATCAGAGCCACCCAAATTGACAACATCAACCCCGTTGCAGTAAGATCTTGTTTGATTCATTCTTCAAATTCTAGTCTAGTTAATTTAATTTTGATATAAGATTGTTGCAGATGAGTTCAATGTTGAGCTTGCAGTGTTTTGAGGACTCGTCCTCTTAAGATGGCTCGGACATCAACGTTTTTTTTCAAGACGATGACATCGAGCACATGATTCTCATTCTCGCCGCGAAGGAGTTCAAGGATAGGGCCAATACGAACAAACGGTGCAGCTCGATAGCTGGCTATGTCTGCATCCCGTGAAGTCGAGCGCTCGGCCACGTCGCTCTCATGCAAGACTACTTTGCCTAGGTACCAACATACCCGACTCATCTCTTCTGTGGAAGGTATCGAATGCTTCGAACATTGTTTGTCGATATCATTAAATCTTGCGAGAGGAACTCTCACTATTTTTACTCATCAGAGTAACGCTAATGGCACCCTAGGGTTTAGCTCCTATAAGAAAATCTTGTAGCTATGCGGGTGCTCGCTTATGGCATCCCGCAGACTATACGGATGAGTATATCCTCATTGGTGAATATAGAACCATTGAGTCCCTTTGGATATTTGCCAAGGTGATGACCCTGAGTGTTCGGTCTTGTGTATCTTCAAGATCCAAATGAAGAAGATACACAAAGATTGACGAAGATGAATGAAAAAGAGAGGTTAGCCGGACATGCTAGGAAGTGTTGATTATATCCATTGGTAGTGGAAGAATTGCCCAAAGTCTTGGCATGGGCTTTCCTGTGGTAAAAATCATGATGCTACCATTATGCTTTATGCCGTGGCATCGAAGGATTTGTGGATTTGGTATTGTTTTTTTTTATGAATTGCCAGGATCACTCATTAATATGTAGTATTTGCTAGACTAACTACAAAATCAATTAACATGACTACACAATGTCTCGCATAGATCTCATCTATTTACTAGGCTTGCTAGTGAAAATGCTCCAGCAAGCTTGCGGGTGCGCAGTGGCGGAGCTGTAGCAAGAATTGTGGGCGGGCCAGGCTGCACAGAAGCCCTTATTTTTTCAGAAACAAAACCTTTATTGGGCCGGCCCAACAAATATAACGAAGGATTGTCCAAATTCTGGGCGGGCCATGGCCCAGGTCGGCCCCAACGTAGCTCCGCCCCTGCGGGTGCGTGTATGGTTCTATATGTGTTTGTGAAAGTAAAGCTAACCATAATAGGTAGTATCATATATTAGTATTATGCATTATAATACTTCTGTAGTATAATACTATTTCTATTAGAGTAGTTAGTAGTACCTTAGATTAACAGTATACTATATTTATTGATTTACGGAATTCTAATGCAAATTTGTGTAAAGATCTATTTATGATTAACTTTTTTCGTAATATGCTCTATGATGTGGTATCTAACTACTCCTAACTAGCTACCACGTCAGTATTTTAGTAAGTTCAAGAACAATATGGCTAGCCTAATAAAGGTCTATCTGAGCGGTGGGGCCTCAGACTACACCACGAGCCAGGCTGGCGGACCCGGCGAGGTTGAAAACAGCACACATTAAAGAAGGGGTACCAAAATCTTTGGCAATCTATAGGGATTCGGGCCCCTCCCAAGTTCCCAACAGTCTCTCCTCCTTGTCGTCCCTCCACACGACTTTTTTCCCGCTTCCTGAGACACACCACACACATGATAAAAGCAAGCAAGCAAAGCAGAGAGCGGCGCAGACGCCACCTCTGCAGCAATTGGGCAGTCCAGGGGACAGAAGAGAGAGAAGCACGAAAAGACTCGCTGGCTGCTGCCGCTTCGAAGAAAAGAAAAGAAAAATTTGTGTTCGCGGTTTCACATCCACGCGCGCGCGCCAGGCCAACGCCCGAGACCACGCGCGCCGCAGCATACGGTGAAAAATTCCACTCGCTTGCAGGGGTGGATGGTAGAAAGCCATTTCCGATGCGGAAAAATGTTTCGTGCAACGTGAAAAGCGAGCATCTTCACCGGTGCCCCATGAATAAGCGCCGGACGCCGGCACTACTGTATCGGGCGCCCGGCACGCCATCCTCCGTTCAGGAACAGGTTTCCTCACCGGCGTTTTTTTTTTTTTTTTTTTTTAAACGGAGGCAAAAGCTTTGCCTCATTCATTCATTAAGAAGAAGGTGCCCGATTTTTAGGAGAAAATCGGGCAAAAACCAACAACAACAGTGCTAAAGCACACCCAAGACCACACACTCCGCCACAAGGGTACACCCAGCCATCCTGGCTACCCACAAAAGCTAAGAAGCTCATGCCGGCCTATGCCAAACAGATGACTCCTCGAAGAGAGACCGGCAGCTTCGCTTCTGGCAATGAGCCTCGGAGAGGAGATGCGCAGGACAAGCGTCGAATAGGACCTTCACCGGACCGCCCCTCGAAGGTCATCGTACACCGCCCGAGGGTGGCTTCGACTTCACATCAAGAAGAGACCACCGCGAAGACATTCGAGCACGCCGGAACGGAGCCGACTAACATGACCTTGCCGCAACCAGACCTTGGTCACCACCATCGTTGTTGCCTCTCAAGTCTCCACCCGGAAGACCCGCATCTCCGGTTGACCTCCTGCCAACCTAGATGCCCTGTGTGTCGAGGCGCAAGAGGGCGCGAAGGGGATCATCAACTTCAAGACGACGCCCTCAAGAGGGGGCACGACGAAGGATCGACGCCGTCGTCCGATCCCGCGGGATCTAGGCTTTCGCCCGAAGATGTGAACCCGAGGCAGCGAAGGTCGTAAAGCTCCACGACCGCCCTCCAAGAAGGACGGCGACATCCGCGGACGCCGCGCGGTCGAGGCTTTCGCCCGGAGCAAACGAGCCACCACGGCCTCACGCGGCCGAACAGGTGAGACGAAGACCGAAACCGGCCGCCGGCCCGCACTCCGCGGACACACCTCATGCGCGAGCGGCGCCACCGCCGCACACAAGCCACCACCGCCACCACAACCGGACCAAGGAGCACCGCAAGCTCCGCTGCCAACACCCGCGCCACGCGGGGTCGAAGAGCCGAGCCGCACCATCGCTGCCTACCAAGCTCGCCGAGAAGAGTTCCGCGGGCGCCGCCAACCGCCACAGAGAGGGAGCTTCGACGGACGCCAACACAGGGGTCCAAGGCCGAGCCGTCGGATGCAGCACTGCGAGCTCCCCGATCCAGCCGCCATGCCGCCCTCGCGGTCGCCAAACCAGCCGGAGCACACACCGGGCCGCCACTCCGCAGACCACCTCCGCAGCAACGTCCTGCGCCGCTGCCCACCGGGCAGCACACCGCGCACCCCGGCCACCCCCGCGCCGCACGCTGGCGCCCCAGCCAAGCCCGCACCGCACGCCGGCCGGGGGGCCGCGCTCGTCGCCGTTCTGCCTCCCACGCGGCCCGAACGCCGCCGAATCCGCCGGGCCGCCGCCACAGCCCGCCTCACCACCAGATCGGGGCGTGCTTGCCCCGGATCCGCCACCCCACGGTCCCGGAGCCGCCGCTCCGGCGTCCTAACGCCGGCGAGCCGCCATTCCCGCCCCAGCCAGATCCGGCGGCCGCCCGCGGCGCGACGAAGAAGGAGCCACCCCCGGCACTCACCGGCGTTTTCATTATGGCGGTTCCGATAGATATTTTTAAGCTAAAATAAAGATTTTTTATTTTACTTATATATTACAAATTTGATACATTGCTACATTTCTAGCCTACTGGCCACCCGGTGGTGCGTTAGATGGTCACGTGCGGCCAAATCCTAACTTCTCGTACGTCACGCGCCGCCTCTCCCGGTCCTCGCATAGATTTTCCCTATGCTTGGCGGAGAAGCGGCGGTCCGCCTTGATGGAGAAGTCGACAGTGCGGCGCCACCGCTCCTCGTTATCCTCCTCGCGGGCATGAGCGTCATCCTCCACTTTCTTGAGCGACTCGAAGGACTCGAGGATCGCCTTCAGTTGCGCAGCCTGCTCCTCCGCGTCTGACCCTCGTCTGACCAGTCGAGGGGCTCGTTGTTCTTCGCTTCCGATACCGCCGCCGCCGCTTCCTCCTCCAGGCCACCGAATCCACGGCTGTCGCCTCCTGCTGCAGCTGCAGCTCCAGCTTCTCCCGCCGCCGCTGGTGCTCCACCCTCAGCGTCTGCAGCCGCTGCTCCAGCGCCTCCACACGCCGACACAATCGCAATTCATCTAGGAACCGACACTCCCTCCTGCACCTCCCGGGGCCACGCGTTCGCTTCCTGTAGCCGCTGCCGCTCCGCCTCCTGGAGCCGCTCTTCCGCGACAAAAGCATCTACGATCGCCGCTAGCGCCGCCGCTTCCCACTGCTCGTATTCTACGTGCTGCGGGTCCTCCTCCACGTCCTCCTCCACGTCGTCGGAATCGGGGGTGCCTGCAGGTCGAGGCGCTGGTGGAGACGGGAGTGGATGCAGCGCGCGAGAGTACGTTGTAGGAAGGCAGCGAGACATTTTTAGCTACGGCGGCGGTTATGGTGTCCGTTGAGCGGAGGTTGCGTTTATAGGCGACGCCGAGTAAGCGCGGGAAGCGACAACAAATGACAGAAAGAACACGCGGGGAAAATCGAGTGCGCGCGGGAAAGGGAAGCGGCGAGAAATGACGGAAAGAACACGCGGGAAACATCGAGTAAGCGCCGGAAACGCCACGTACGCGCGGGAAACAGAAAGCACGCGCGGGATCCAACATGGCGTGAGGCGTCGGCACGCCCGATTCGCGCCCTTTGCGAAGGGACCGTCACGGGGTTGCCGATGCTTCTATTATGCTCGGATCCGCGCCGACGTTTTTTCGGACACGTCGGTGTGAGTCCGAAAACCGCGCTGGCCTCCAAATAGCTATCTAGACTGCTATCGAGGATGTCGGTGGAGATACTATAACGGCTGATCGAAGTAAAAAATGTTCTCCACGGCTAGCATGCATGATTGCATGCCGCTATTAACAATTAATTAACGAGCAAAGTTCTCCAAAATACACCACGTTGCCCCAGGCACCGGAGACTACCCATTTCATTTCAAACATAAAACATGTATGTTTTGGTTTGTTTAAGATCGATGAACTGTGGATATAGATTCGGCCGTGTCATTTTGCTTGTCCATTTGGATCTCTTTGATACGGAGACTGGGGTTGATTCCCTATCGAAAAAGAATTTCCTTGTCCATTTGGATCTCAGGTGTACCCACCATTTGATCCGCTCTGGCCATTTGTTCTTTTTTTCTCTTTGCCTTGACCCAATTAGCACATATAAATGGAAAATAATAATTCAACTATATTAATTTACATAGTCCAATTAAACTTAATGATGAGATGGCGATCACATATCTCATGATGCATATGGATGAACTCTTCAAACAACGCTGCCTAGGATGTGGCTCAACAAATTCACCCTGAAATTGTCCCTTGGTCGAGGAGACTTTTATCGCGACCATCCTCAACGATCATGGTATGCATGATTACCATGAGATATATCTATGATTCGATTTTAACGGTGTTGATAGTGGTGGAGAATGTCATGGTGGTTGCGATTTGAGAAATAGAAGGTTTCCATGGATCATGTTTAGTTCAAGGCTGCTAAGTAATGGCAGAAGGGTATTGGATGCGACGAAGTGTTCACTTTACAGATTGTTGTACCTCAATGGGTTGCGGAGTTCCCGTCCTTCCCGGACACGTGATACATGTGAGTCTGGTGTTTGGGGACATGCAGTAGCGATATTGACAAGTGGGGGCCGCAACACCGTAGGGTTCTTAATTTTGGTGGTGCTCTTGGAGCGATTCTCAATATTCACAGTGAAAATCTAAGGTCTTGCCTTTATTTGTTGTACTTGGCAATGACCTGCATTATTTTGAGACCTTGGATTTTCTTCAATGTGAACATCTAAGATTTGTTAATTGGGCAACAATGTTGTTTGTGCACTATTTTTTTCTTAGGGTGTGGTATTTTATTTAAAAGAACATTTTTGTAGCCGTGTCACAATTACTCGTGTGTGATGTCTTTGGTGGTGGTTTGTGTGCTGCTGCAAGCGGTTTATCACCGTGGCCGAATTTGCTTTTGCTCTTCTTACTTTTCTTTTTCGTTGTGTGCATCTTTAATATAATTTAGATATTTTGTTTGTCCAAGAGATAACTGATATCTTCATGATATTAATATATTATTATTATAATTATCGAAAAATGTCGCTGAGGGCCACCACTGGTGACTTGTGGGACCTACCACTAGTAGCTGAAACTTACCCTTACTTTGGTGGGCCTAGCATGCGGGATGGCCCGCTTCCAGCGACAGGTTAGGTTTACAGTCGCACAGTAGAGAGGGAGAGACAGACATGCATGCAAGAGTCGACTGGGTACGCGCGTTGCTGTGGCAGGAGCAGTGAGTAGGAGGACTGTGCATGCGGACAGTGGGAAAAGCAGCGAAAATAGCTGACAGCCATTGCTCCCTCCTTTCCTTTTGCCTCTCTGCCTTGCCTTCTCTGCTCTCTCCTCTCTCCTCCCTACGCAAAACCACACGGAGTGGGCTCAGTCTTAACTCTGCTTCCTTTCTTTGGGAGACACACAGCCCACCATCTTGCCGGCTTGCTTTGCTCCCTTGTTCCTCGCCCCTCCTCTCCCTCCTCAAAGAGTACGCCTATCTAGCACGTTCTTCTTCTCAGGCGAGCGAGAGGACGGGCGAGGTCCCAGCAATGGACGCGGATGGGGCCGATCCAGCTCCCCCTAGGCCTCCATCGCCTCCTCGGCAGCACGAGGTGGACGCGGAGGAGAAGGTGAGGCCATCTCTCTCTCTCTCTCTCTCTCTGTTAGCGCATTTCATCTGCTTCTTCTGCTGTTCTTGATATCGTTTGCGAGTCGTGCGCTCACGCTGAAGTAGCAAGAACGAAGAAGCAGAGGAGGGCATGCGTAATGTGCATTTCTGGAACCGATTGCGGACGCTAGTCGTTCTAGATTTTCGTCAGATGGGTGTGGTCGCTCCTTGCTGTTTCAAGCTAGCCAGCCCCCCCTGAGTAAAGATAGGCATGCGGTAGTACACGTGTGCATTGAATCACATCTCCTGTAAGTACATGGCGACGTACACAGAGGGCCAAATCTGTTTCTCCGGCGCGGAGTCCAGCTTCAAGACACAATGCGCGCGCGGAACTGCTTCCGCTGCAAAACGTGCTTAGAGCATCTCCACTCGTCCCCCCGACGAGGCCCCCGAGCGACGTTTTTTCCATCCGGACGGCGAAATTCGGCCCAGTCGCGCCCCCGGTTCCTCGTTTTCGTCCGGATTTGACCCTTCATCCATCCGGCGAGCCCACGCCATCCCCGGCCCCCCGGGCGCGCTCGGGACTCCGGACGAAGCTAAACCAACCGCCCACGCCCACGTGTCTCCTCTTTCGTCCGGATTCCCCGAGCCATCCTCTTTTTCCCCGAGAAACGCCGCTTGGGGAGCACACGACTGGGAAACTACTCCTCCCCACGCCAAATCTTCCTCCAATCCGGACGAAAAATTCGCCGGATTTGGGCGTGGGGAGCGCCAACGAGTGGGGCTGCTCTTAGATCCAGCTCCTGAGGACTTGCTTGATGCGGGCTAGCTGTTGTAAGGTCTCTAATTGATTCAGCTGCTATATCTTGATTGATTAGCCGCTAATAGGACCGTTCTTCAGTTTGGTGGATGTACATTTGCTTTTACTGCACTGTTAGTACTAGCTAGCAGTACCGCCTCACTGTTTCTTTTGCTGTAGTGCGGTAGTGTAGCTCTCACGTTTCATGTTCCTTTCCGCCAAACAAGGGAAGCAAAACTTTGCATTAATTGCTTATTTCTTGAATTGTTGGCTTCACATTTAGCTGAGGAATCTCAGAGAGTTAGGTCGTGGTTCCAGCATCGGTTTAGTTTATTGCTTTCATCGGCATATATGCTCTCGCCTCATGCAGGTGGGTGTCTCTTTACCTAAAAAACCAGACGATTTTATACTTATCAGAGTTAAGTTATGCTCTCTACCAATCTTAGGCCACACACAGAAATTGATTACTAACAGTAGAGATTAGTGCAGTTGATAAGATGTTTTGGTCTTTTGTCTGCTGAATGTCCCATGCCCTGTATGATCTGCATTAATTTTTGGCAATAGTGATGGCACTGTTGGGCCTTGATTCTTTTGACAATTGACATTTTACCTCATGCAGTTGATAAGTTCATTGGTATATATTTGCTTCCAGTTTTATTTCACTAGTTTGGCTACTTTCGTGACGGTGTTGCTAATAGACTTCCGCTTACTGTGAGTGTGAGGTGACTTGACCAGTGTGATCAGTGTGGAGTGTGATCAATGTACAACAAGTATCCCATTAGAAACTCACATGTTCTCCATTGCCTCCTCAGCGTTGATCATTTGGTCTTTTTCCTGATAGGTGAATCTGTGTTTTAATCCTCTCTAGACTCTAGTAAACTTGCAAGACTTCTTTTTAAAAAGAATTGAGATTAAGGCTACTTGTGTTGCAATTGTTATCACGTAGGCCTAAGACTGCAGAAATTTCTCTTAGCATCTCAATTTGAAGAAAACAATATTTGGTCCTAACCGCTAATGTCTTCTATATTGTTACTATAGCATCGACATGCAGAATAGTACAGGCTTATAGATTTGTGTGGCCCCTTTAGGTTCTCATGTCAGCTTATTGTCTTTAACCTTTTTCATGTACATGATCTGCCTGCTCTACTTAAGGGCCTCCCTGTTAGGACCAGAGCCATAGACCCTCATAAAAACAATTAATGTTTGGTGTGTATTGTTGTCTTTTCCTAATAGCCTAGTTCTGATTGTGTATAGAAGTACTGGAGTAACTTTCTCGCTTCCTAGGAGATCAATACACAATGAAAGTCGGGGCATTCATATCTTTGTGCAGATCAACACAGTAACTTTGATGTTAAGTTTTGTTAGATGCCTTATTCACTTGTTTTTCTTTTGACATTTTAAGTTTATGATGCAAAAAGAGTTATTTACGTTTGTGAAGGTGATAAGACTCCGACATGGAACCATTTATGTTTCTTTTGCTTGCAACAATTTGCATTTTGCTTAACCTACACAGTGGAAAGGAAATCTGATCTAGAGAAAGCTTAAATAGAAGCTGTTAACCAGTGTGACAGTAGACAAAATTTCTCGTAGGGAGACATTGGTTGAGTACTCCTGATTTCCTTTTGAATTCTATATGTATTAAATTCTCCTTTTGAAAAGCAGTATATTTTGTTGTCATGTTCAAGTTGTATTGTACATTCTATAATTCTGCATAGCCCCCATGACATAGGTTATCCACGTGCATTATGCATGTTCGTTCCTCTCGGTGGTACAATTAACTCGAAAGAGTGCTATTCTGAATAGGGTCATGCTACTGATGCTGCTGTGCTAATTTCAGTCCTTCGTCAGTTTGCATTATGCATGTAAGCATGTTCGTTGCTCGGTTCGGTAGTATGTACTATTAACATTTTATGGAATGTGCTGTTCTGAATGCGGTCCTGCTGCTGTGCTAATTTCAGTCTTTCTTCAGTTTATTTAACCTTGCTTACAATTGTTGACAAGAGATTTTGATCTTCTCCTTCCTGATCTGCAGGCCCCAGGTCCACGTTGATCACTCGGAGGAGCATGGTGTCCGCTCGTAGTGACGCCTGCTCGGTCGAGGGAGGGAGGAAAGTCGGGAATGAAGCCGTATTGGTCCGGGAGTGTGCGTATACATAGTATTCTTTTTGTGGCGTAACGTCAGATAGTAGAGTACTAGATACTAGTATAAGTTGCAGTTTTCAGGTGGAGGTTTAATCCAGGAGTAATTCAGTACCACCCCAGCTAGCCTATTCTTTAATTTCGATGTACTGGCACTGCCGGCAACCGCAGAAGCGGGCCGCCCCTTATTACATTCGTATCCATTGTCCAGATGTGGTGTGCTGGTGTGGTCTCGCTGTGCAGATGTATTGGTTCGTCACCAGTCAGACATTGCTGCTCGCGCGTGTTGGAGCTTAGCGGCGTGCTGGTGCCCGTGCCGGTACGGCGAGCATGCGCTGGGCGCGGGACCGCCGGCGCTATGCACGGTGATGCGAGTCGCGTGCCGATGCAGCGATGCCCAGCATTTTGGGGATAGACCACGGAACAGGGAAAAAAAGGAAACAAACATTTTTTTCGAAATGAGGGTGAAACGGGTTTTGCATGGAAAAGATGTATATAGGGCCTATTTGGTTCCCAGCCACACTTTGCCAAGCCTAATTTTGGCAAGTGTGGCAGCCACAAAAGTGTGGCTACGATTTTGGAAGCCACAAAGTCATGGCAACAGATTAGGCAAAAATTCACTCTATGATAAGTGGGCCATATGGATAGTGATGTGTGGCAGCTCTAAAGTGTGGTAAGAACCAAACACATACCAAATTGCCAAACTTTGGCTTGGCAAAGTGTGGCTGGGAACCAAACAGGCCCATAATAACTGTTTTTATCATTTTATTCAACAAAGGACCTACAAAAAGCATACATAAAAAACAAAAAAATCTTTATACAACACCTACAAACTTGACAATAAGTGAAGATCATGTCAGTAGAGATTATGCTCAGTAAACAATGAAAAACCCTGAACCGGAAACATCGCATACCTCGAGACGCCCTCTAAGCGAAACGAGAGGGTTAATCCGGTTTAGCAGACTCTTAAAGAGCACCTCATGTACATGTTACAAAAGTTGTCACAGCCATCGAACCGCTGAGAAATTTTCATGGTTAGCTTCCGCATGAACTTCGTCTATCCTGCCGATGATGCCACCATGGTGCTAGACGGAGCCTCCTTCCTGTGCGCGCACCTTCGTACATGTCCTCCGCCGAGACTCTGTGGTGCCACGCCGCCAAGACCCACCGTCGTTGACGCGGTAGGAACCATGCCGCTCCACCTCAAAGCCCCTCTAGCCAGGATCTGCTCCAAAAAACGATGCCCACATGAGGGAGAATGGTGCCGCGCGTTGCCATCGCCGATCTTTGAGATCCAGATCTAAGATTTTCTCCAGAGCAGCCTGAGCGAGAAGACGATGGATACGACGACGGTGCCTTCAACAAGTTAACGGCGTATGCCACCATCGCCCGTCATGACCAGAGTCGTAGCTCGGTTTTCACCAACAACCATACCTTCCCAACTCGATACCAGATGAATCTATGCAGTGCCACGCCATAGAGGCGCATGCGACCGCCAGATCTCATGCGAGGCTCCAACAGCCCCTCACCGGCCCTCCACGTGTCGTCGAGCACCAAGGACAATCAACGATGGATCAACTTATGGAGTTTTTTCTAGAGCATATGTGTGGCAGAAGCATCGGGGTAGTATGGGTTGTGTTGCCGTGTGTATAGTTAGACAAACTTTAGTAGATGCAAAAAAAACTATTTGCAAAGGATTGAGGATAAATTTCATCGGTTCTTGCCCAAGATGCCGGAATCATGAAGTTGCAGATGAGATCTCTCCAAGGACGGTATGATGTGATCAAACAATGTTGCAGCCCACTGGAGTGGATGTTTGGAGCAAGTGAGGAATGCACCTCTTGGTGGATGCACAATTGATGACTATGGAGTTTCAAAAAGCTGTGTTATTGTTCTAAATTTTGCGCTATTGTCCTCACTACACTTGTTCTCACATTTGTCTTTCCTATTGTGTGAACATACGATCGCATAGAACACGCAATGTACAAGCAAATGGATGCAAGTAAAACAAACCATGTATTCTCCATCATTTTTAGAGGTTGCTTGAGAATAATGAGAACTGGAAGTTGAGGGACCAAAAAGCTCGTACACACAAAAAAAGGAGCTCCTATTACTTTGAATGTGATGATGCACTGAAAGGAGAAAAAACAAAGGGAGGCCGGATGGAAGGAGGAAAGAGAAGTTGGAGGTGAAAAAGAGGGCTGGGTAAAAAAGATTGATGGAGAAGATTAATGATATGATAAAGTCCAAGCAAAAATTGCTGCAAGAACACCTGAAAGTTAAAAAGTAGTTACCCGAGAAGAGCAGCAAGATAAAATAACAAGGTGGTTTCAAACTATAGAAGATGAGATGCGGAAGGCAAAGTTTGAAGAACGAAAGATCCATCTCTAGAAAACCAAGGCAAGAGCCGATATCATTCCCGAGGAGAACCAAGTGATGATGTTGGATCCAACTCCAATGGATCCTTTAACAAAATACTGATGGGAGATGAGAAGGGTTGAGAACTTGGAAGAAAGAAGAGCTTTAAGAAATTCTGAGGTTTGCGGTGGCGAAGGTTGACGTGGGCACTACCCTTCGAGTAACCAACGTTGCCCTATCCTGTATTGACTAATTGGAGGCCCATAAAGACACCCGAAGGCTAGATGGGCCACCTGGACAGCGCACCGAAGGAAACCTTGGCGGGCAAGACAAGGAAGCAGCCAACAAGGAAAGATTAGATCTAAAAGTACTGTAAACCTACTCGTACTCGGCTAGGACCCTTGAGACCTGGCCTCCTATATAAAGGCCAGGAGAGGGGCTGCCGAGGGACACGAACAATCTTAGCGATCATAGCCAGAAAAGCTTAGAGCTAGGTAACCCTAGCGATAGCAATCTCGCCGAGATCTCAGCCGAACTATTCGGCACCCCATTGTAACCCATTGTCATCATAATCAACAAAAGACAGGCAGGACGTAAGGGTTTTACCTCATCGAGGGCCCCGAACCTGGGTAAATCGCTCTCCCCGCTTGTCTGTGAACCGATGTCTCGTATCAGCTTGCAGGATTCCATCAACCCTAAGCCCCTATCGGAGGGCATTGGCGAGGAGTACCCTCGACAATTGGCGCCGTCTGTGGGAAACCTGTCGGCACAAGATCGGACATCGGCTGAACCCATCATGTCATCGGCAGCTTCATCAACACCGTCATCACCTCGTCTGGGAAGCCCGATTCGTTTTGGCTCCTACGAATTCACCCCGCATAGCGATTCATCTCGCTCGACTTTCTCCGGTCTACAAGGCAACATGGAGATGACTTTCGGGAGCGTCCACTACAACGTCAACTCAGAAGGAATTCTTCGGCTGCTGGAATCTCCCATCTCCAGGTCGACGAGTCCGAGCGCGTCGTCGTCACTCGACCTTTCGGCTGGCCTGACAAGCCCGTCGAGTCGTCTTCATCGGCGAAGCCGCCGGTTGATCTTTTCACAGGTGAAGCCCTGGCCTCCTCCGCAGCTGCATCAACAAAGGTATCATGATCAGCGTCGTCATTACGCATTGATCCATTCACGACACCAGCGTCATCGGCTGAGGAGGGAAGGTCGGTGTGGGCAACTTCAAAATCTATCGGACCATTGTATTCATCCTCTAGGCCTGTATGCTCGACAGTGTGAAAATCTATGGGGATTGAGGAGCCTCTCCCTTCAGAAGTATCATCTGGAGAATCATGCATATTTCCAGAAACTATGGGGATCTGTCGAAGAAAATAACAAGTAAGAACAACGGTAATTGTGTCGGCTAAGAAAAAACGGCATAGTAAGGACATGAAGAAAGAAAAATACCTTTGATAGTGGATGATCAGCATCAAGGGGAGTATAAGAAGAGATCAGCGGAATCGAATCTTCCTGGTTAAAGGAAGTAAGGCGCCGGACTTCATCAAGCAACTCCTTTTCCGACAGGTCGGCGAGCATTAATCCTGGTTTCATCCTTTGGACCTGAGTACAACCACATTGGGTGAACTCTGGCCATGACTGGTTGGATTCGGCGCTTCAAGAATACCGCTGCCACCTCTGTGCCGATCATAGTTTGGCCGTCGGCCTCTTTGATTCGAAGAAATTTGGCAAATAATTCTTCGGCTGATACTCTTTCGTCGGGTGAGAGAATGTTCTTCCAAGAGTTCCTGGGTTTGGCTTCGGAAACATCTGCATAGCTAGGAAGCCGAGATTCGGGTGACAGGGAGTCCTTGACGTAAAACCATTTCAGCCTCCATCCTTGCACGGACTCTCTCATTGGGAAATTAAAGTAATTGACCTCTGAACGAGCAACAAAACCTACTCCTCCGGTGACAAAGTGCCCATTACTACTGCTGTATCTCTTCACATAGAAGATCTTTTTCCACAGCCCGAAATGAGGTTCGATACCCAGAAACGCCTCGCAAAGGGTGATGAACACAGCAACATGAAGGATTGAGTTGGGAGTAAGTTGCCATAGTTGGATTTCGTACGTTCGCAAGAGATGGAGGAGGAATCCATGAGTGGGGAGTGAAAGGCCTCAGTGAAGGAAAGATAAGAACATCACAGTAAAGCCAGCAGGAGGATCAGGCCGAGAAATCACACCTGGAAGGATCACATCTCCCGCATCGGAAGATATCAACCCTAGGCTTCGGGATCTCTTCTCATCACGCTTGGTGACGGTTGATGCTACCCAGTCTCCGGGCTTGACCATGGAGCTCGACGGCGCTAGCGGCGCCAGAGCTGGGGGAGGAGCGCTCGGAGCGCTCCCCTTCGGAAGAGAAGAGGAGGGCTTGGCGGCGGCACCTCCGCTGGTGGAGCTGGCGGCGGCGGCAGGATTCTTCTTCTTCACCATTGTGAGATCTGAGGAAGATTGGAAAAGTTGCGGTGGCGGCGCGACAACGGCGAAGGAAGGAAGAAGGGGAAGAATGAGGGGATGCTGCGGGAACCGTGGAGGAGATTAGGAATTTTTCGCCCTTGGGAGATTTTTTGAGGAGAAGTTAAGAGCTAAGTAAGCACGTGGCGCTTGAAGGAGGGGAGGAACCGGCGGCCCACTATGTCCACGTTGTGCGAAAATCGAGGAGGCGCCTCGGTCACCACGCATGCAATGATCAAACCCTAAAAACTGCCCGCGCGTAGTTAGGGTGGGCCCGTCGAGTCAAGTCCCGTCAATCAACCCACAGCGAGTTAGCACGTCAACAGGTGACGTCACAAAAAACCTTGAGGCATTCGAAGGAGAAATGAAAGGTTATCGGATGAAGGACTTGAGTCTACGCCCGGCCGCGACATCCGTACCTAGACTCGGGGACTACTCCCATCGGGAGCACTGACGCGCACCCGATAAAATGAAGACTCGACAGAATGAGCAGTCGAAGGAAGAAGGTTTGAGTCTGCACTCAGTTACAAGCGCTTGCACCCAGACATTCGGGGGCTGCACTCCCATCGGGAGCGCATGATGCACACCCGATAGAAGTTTTTTGCACTCCAGGATCATGC
>NC_061513.1:131320830-131379085 GCF_022539505.1 Lolium rigidum
ATCCCAAATGGGCTTGCCGAAGATAGTACCCGGGGTTTGTCGAAGGCCCACTACCCGAAGAATAAGAGGATTCGAGAGCCCAAGATGTATTTAAGGAAAGATAGAGTTGTAATAGGAAGTGTTATTTTGTAATCTGGCGGGATGAGTTAGAAACCGTCCCGGACTCTGTAATTTGTACTACACGAATCCCTCGGCTCCACCTCCTATATAAAGGGGGAGTCGAGGGACGAGGAGATCATCGAATCATTATCTGCAAACCCTAATTTTCATAATCGTCGAGTACTTTTCGGCTGAAACCTTCGAGATCTACTTGCCCTCTACTTCTAACTAAACCCTAGCCTACAATCCATAGGCATTGACAAGTTGATACCTTGTCACCCGGGGACTTGATTCTGTGTAGGGTAACGTTGTTTTGCCATCGGCAGTTAACCAACAACAGTTGGGCACGTTACTCATTATCCTTTGCATAAAGAAAATATATCGATAGACCTATGAAGACCTGCGAAAAACTTCGGCAGAGGAGAATATTCGAGTGGTACAACTTGAGTCTATGCACGGATTGCAAGCATCCGTACCTAGACTCAGGGGCTACTCCCATCGGGAGCGCTGACGCGCACCCGATAAAATGAAGGAAAAGAACATCAGGAGAAGTCATGCATTAGTCTCTACCCGAACTATCTTCGGCTAGACACTCGGGGGCTACTGACGTGGGCACTACCCTTCGAGTAACCAACGCTGCCCTATCCTGTATTGACTAATTGGAGGCCCATAAAGACACCCGAAGGCTAGATGGGCCACCTGGACAGCGCACCGGAGGAATCCTTGGCGGGCAAGACAAGGAAGCAGCCAACAAGGAAAGATTAGATCTAAAAGTACTGTAAACCTAGTCGTACTCGGTAGGACCCTTGAGACCTGGCCTCCTATATAAAGTCCAGGAGAGGGGCTGCCGAGGGACACAAACAATCTTAGCGATCATAGCCAGAAAAAGCTTAGAGCTAGGTAACCCTAGCGATAGCAATCTCGCCGAGATCTCAGCCGAACTATTCGGCACCCCATTGTAACCCATTGTCATCATAATCAAGAACAGACAGGCAGGACGTAAGTGTTTTACCTCATCGAGGGCCCCGAACCTAGGTAAATCGCTCTCCCCGCTTGTCTGTGAACCGATGTCTCGTATCAACTTGCAGGATTCCATCAACCCTAAGCCCCTATCGGAGGGCATTGGCGCCGTCTGTGGGAAACCTGTCGGCACAAGATCGGACATCGGCTGAACCCGTCATGTCATCGGCAGCTTCATCAACACCGTCATCACCTCGTCTGGGAAGCCCGATTCGTTTCGGCTCCTACGAATTCACCCCGCATAGCGATTCATCTCGCTCGACTTTCTCCGGTCTACAAGGCAACATGGAGATGACTTTCGGGAGCGTCCACTACAACGTCAACTCAGAAGGAATTCTTCGGCTGCTGGAATCTCCCATCTCCAGGTCGACGAGTCCGAGCGCGTCGTCGTCACTCGACCTTTCGGCTGGCCTGACAAGCCCGTCGAGTCCGTCTCCGCCTTCGACTCCCCGTTCAGCATCCTCTATGTCGGTCGGATCTGATGATCCCGCGTCCTCGGAGCTAACCTCGTATTACTGCATGAACTGCGACACCAGGCACGGAACGAGCTCAAGCGACACGCCGTTCATCTGCAATGCCTACTATTCATCGGGAGAGGACAGCATCGGTAGCATCACCCAAGGAGACACCCGAAGAGTGGCGCCCCTCCAAGTTTATGTCGCTAACAGGGGAGACGAAGATCGCACCCCCCGTTCCAGCAGGCAAGCTAGTTTTGAAAACAGCGCCAGCGCCAGCAACAACAACAGCGACCACACCATCGCAGAGGAGGAGTGGGCAGCAGCCAAAGCAGCCGTGCTTAACAACACACCGCTTCCGGCAGGAACCACGGTTGGCACTCTCAATGCTTACCGCTCCATATTGGAGAAAATTCGGGAGCGCCTATCTAAGGAGAAAGCCACCCTCGAGAAACGCCTATCTGTGGCAGACCGATCCAGCGAGGGACGGAGGGGCTCGCAGGGAAGCGCCTCTCGAAGTACCCATGGAGGAGGCAAACATCGATCAAGAATGTCCAGGCTTTCGGAAGATGATGCAAGGGAGATAACGTCAAACCTGACTAAATCCTTTATGACTACGGACACCGCGGGCATGCCACGACCAAAAACTGTCGCGGGAGCAACAGCCAACCTTGCAGCATACCTCATTAATCAGCGTCCTGAAGGATCCATGGCCCAGGCTCACCGTGGCGCCTTAGAAAGTCTCGTGATATTAGGAGACAATCTAGTTCCGCGGAAGGAGAAGACCACGTTGCAGGCCAGCGGCTCAAAGCATCGCGCAAGAGACGCTCAACATGAAATTACTCATAGTAGGATCGACAAAGCAAGGCGACGACGCGCCCTCAGAGAGGAATTCGACAGCTATTCTTCGGATGAGACCCAGGAGAACGACGGCGAACTTAGGGGGGGCGATTGTTTAAGCTACAAAATCCGGGAGGCGATGCCACCTAAGAAGTTCAAACACACCCCTACCGACGCCGCCAAGTACGATGGGCAGCAGGAGCCGAGATCCTGGATAGAGGATTATCTGCAGACGGTGATTCTGCAAAAAGGAAACCAGATAGCAGCAATGCAGTGCCTGCAGCTTTACCTAAAGGACTCAGCACGAGCCTGGCTAAGAGGTCTGCCGAAGGGTTCCATCAAGTCTTGGGACGACCTAGTAGAAGCCTTCGTCGCCAACTTCCAAGCAACCTACGAAAGGCCCATCGGGATTGAAGAGTTACGGCATTGCTAGCAAAAACAGAAGGAGTCGATGCGCGCATACATCGGGAGATTCACCAAGCTCCTGAACGCTGCGGAAGACGTATCTGTCGACAGAGCAATCGACGCCTTCAGTGATGGCATCCGACGTGAAAGTTACATAGAAGAACTTGGACGAAAGAAGCCGAAAACCATAACCAAGTTAATGGAAATCGCCAACAGCTGGGCCGATGGCGAAGACAACGTTCGTAAGCCACGACAACGCAGCGACGATGAAGAAGATGACCAGCCGAAGCATGATTCGGGAGGTCGAAGGGATCGCAACAAGAGGAGGAAGAACCGCAGCTACGATGACAACAACTTGGTGGCTGCAGGCTACTCTGATCGGCAGGATGATCGGTACAATGACATGCGAGATGATCGACAGGACGGTAATCGGAACAACTCTGGGAACCGTGGCAACTTTAAACCACGACAACAGAGAACTCCAGAACTACCTTATGCTGAGCAGATCAACGCCCCCTGCTATCTGCATTCGTATACCGATTCCAAGGATGGCAAAATAAAGTCTAGCCACCTGCTCAGGGACTGTCGGCAGTTCATCGATATGCATAAACTCATCCAGCAGGCAGGCCAGCAGCAGCTACCACCGCCACCACCACCACCCCCACCGCAACACCAGGTCCAGCAAGCTCAACATCATCAACCCAACGAGGCATTTCCACCACCATATGGGCAGATGAGTATGATTCACAGGACATGCGTCTCAAGGAGAGAAATGAAGAAGCTCACCCGAGAAATCAACCTGGCAGAAAGCATCATGGCAAACATCCCTGAGTATGTCGAGTGGTCGTCTCAGAACATCACGTTCAGCCGAGCGGATCACCCGATGACTATACCAAAACCAGGACACGCTGCCCTAGTGGTTGAAGCGCATATAGGAGGGTTCAAGATGAGCAAAGTCTTCATGGACGGAGGAAGTGGACTCAACTTGATATTCCTTGACACAATTCAAAGTATGGGGATCACCATGAGAATGTTAGAAGAATCAGATACCCGCTTCCATGGGATCCTCCCTACTTCACCGGCGTACTCTCTTGGCAAAGCGTACACGAACGTTGTCTTCGGCAAACCCGACAATTTCAGGAAGGAGAAGATCGAGTTTGAAGTCGTGAACTGGGAATCACAGTATCACGCCATACTCGGGAGACCAGCTTATGCCAAGTTCATGGCTGTGCCGCACTATGCATACCTCAAGCTGAAGATGCCTGGGAACAACGGGACGAACATCACAGTCTATGGAAGTTTCTCACGCTCGGACAATTGTGATCGTGATTTCCAAAGGATTGCTGCAAAGTTTGGGCCACAACGGGAAACTGTCGACCCTCCGCCCAAACTGACGATACGAGAAATCAAGGAGGAAAAAATCGACAGAGAAATCAAGAAGAAGCCAGCCAACCTTGCCCTTGAAGCCTCGGCAGCAAAAGCTTCGGCAGTACAAGCTTCGGCAGTTGCCGATGCAGAAGATATAGGAGGCAGCAAGGCACTGACAATCGCTGCCCAAGCCCCTGACGAAATCAACAACGCTGCAGCAACCACTAGCATGACAAAGAAATCGGAAGATGCTGCTGAAGATGAGAAGAACCCCTTCCTTGATAAAACACTTCCTTAGTCTTTAAATTTTTTCCCTTTACCTTACACAGGGCCCCCCTTTTTTCGCCCGCTAGTTTCGTATTTACCCTATCAATGAGCACTTAAGTTTCGACTCTTGTTAAGCATTGCAGTAATTTAAAGCATCTGTGACCACGCCACCGTGAACCTTGCTTACAAGTAACGGTACAACGTAACGCGCGGCAGAGGATCGCGCCCCAAGGGAAAAACTCCTACGAGTGCTGCAAAGAAAACAAGGACATTAATCCTTACCTCTGCTTCAGATGCCTCTACGAGTGCCGCAAAAAGCAAGAGTTCGGAAAATATAAAACAACCCACGTTCGATATTTCACTTATGGAAATATCAAAGAACAACGGGCTCATTGGCAGAATCATTGCACCCGAAATATTCGGGAGTGACTGTCGAAATTCACAATCGGTTGAAAGCAAAGTTGCGCATACAACAGGTTTAGCAAAACCTGCAACACGAGCAGATCACTCATAATGATTTGCTGACCAACCAGTATACAACGGGCAATTAAGATTTGCTCCTTCAAAAAATTTGCCAACGGCACGGTAAAAGTACATATTCATGTATCTACCAAATACAAGTTTCGGCTTAACAATCCTAACATTTGGATGGATTAGCCAATGCAATTCATTTTACAAAAATAACTTTACACCCTAACGTCACCCTTGCGGAGTTTCCCTTTCTTCAGGTGCATTTGACTCCTCCTCAAGCCTGTCGACAATTATGTTGGCGGGCACTAAAACCTTCGGGTACAGTTCCTCAAAATCACCAGTTGCGTTGGCGATAGATAGCAAACATGCTTGAGGGATAACGAGCAAGCACAAGGGCAAGCGTACACTTGGCCCCTGCGAAAACTTGAGCTCGCACCAAGTCCCGAACCTTCTTGGCGTTTCCGAACTCGGACATCAAAGTTAAAAGCGTGGGGGGAACTGCATTTAAAGGAAACATTGTCTTCCAAACCACCCTCATAGCTTTGTAGCACTTATCAAAGAATTGATGGACTTGTTGGACCCGATCCTGAAATTTTGCAACAGCCGAAGCCTTCGAGTGATCCCGCCAGAAAATCTCTTCGGATGACGAAAGCTGGGTTAAAGCATGCACCCGTTCGTGTATCCGCTTGTTCTCTTCTGCACGGTTCAACGCTATGACTGGCAAAAGAATCAAAGAGTCAGTCAAGGTGTTGTTGACGAAAGGGCAAAGGAATCAGGAAACTTACAGTTCAAACTCTTAGTAGCCTTATGCAGCTCAGCAAGAGTATACCGTTCCACGTCGGCTGCAATCTCGCTCTTCTTATTGACAATATCAGCTAAGGCATAAGTGCTGCGCAGGTCCTTTTCCATCTGCGTAATCCGATCCTTCATACGCTGGATCCGATCACTTTCAGGAAGGGCACCCGAAGAGTCATCAACAAATGAGGGCACTGGGAAGACCTGCAGGAAACACCGTTACAAAAGGATGATGGACATGGTACAGCTGAGAATCCGAAATAACTCCCATCGGGAGAAGTACAAGAAGAAATATCATAACAAAAGTGTGCTAACAACATTGCTAGCACGGAGTTTATTACAAGCGTAAATTTTGCGGCAGAACAATGTTTCACATCAGCTCAAGCATAAGTTTGCTACAAGAATCAAGGGGCTTGGGTCTGAGTCGATAAACTAGGTCCAGCCGACGATTTCCTTGATGAAACCAGTTCAAGAAGCTGGCGGGCACAAGTAAGGGCAGACGCTTTAAAGGCGCTTAAATCAACAAGCTGCCCGTCTTGCTCTTTCGGCAATTCCTTGGTCATCCCTTCAATGTCACCCTTAAAGCCGTAACCCATCATAAGCTGGAAGGCAAGGACAACACCATAAGTGCGCGATGTACGCTTGAATACCTCGATAACCTCCTTGGTGTCAACCACGAAGGTATCGACCAGCTGCCCCAGGGTCTTCTCTTGCTTGATCTTGGGGAAAATCATCGAGTGCATCCGCGCCAGGGCACCCTTCCCCTTTACAAGAAGCTCCCGCGTAAGCTGGTGAGAGGCAAGAATCATCGACACAACGTTCGCTGGAGAGTTGTTTGGAACTCTGTCCAGGGCATCAGCAGGGATAT
This sequence comes from Lolium rigidum, assembly GCF_022539505.1. Taxonomy (NCBI): domain Eukaryota; kingdom Viridiplantae; phylum Streptophyta; class Magnoliopsida; order Poales; family Poaceae; genus Lolium; species Lolium rigidum. Next base: position 131,327,419 of record NC_061513.1, read on the forward strand.
TCGCCGCTTCTGCAGGGAAAAGAAAGAAAAAAAAAGTACATTGGCAAAAGGATCGAATCCATAAGCACATCAATCGACAGAGGTGTATAAAAATTACCAAGTAAGGCCAAAGAAGATTGACGAAGGACTTCATCCTTTTCGGCTGACCGAGCTTCAGCCATCAGCCTGGATGCTTCCTCCTCCTTCAGCTTCTCTTTTAGCTTGCCCATTTCCACCTTCAGAGAGTCAACCTCTTGGCGAGCCTCAGCAGCTATCTTGACTGCGCCATCCAATTTCAAGGAGGAAGATTTGACTTCCTCTTGCAGCCGAGCCTTGTCGGCTTCCGGAGAAGTGAATTGGGAGGCGAAGGCCTCCAAAGAGGAAATAACGCCTCGCAAGTCCTTAAGAAAGAAGGATATTTTACTAGAAATTGTCAAGCAGAGCACGCTCCAAGAGATTTGCATCACAGTTAGAAAGAGGCTTAAAGAAGGAGGAGTTGCGGTGGCAGCAGTTGGAGAGACGCCTTTTTCCCTTGGAAAGGGAAGAAGCAGTCGATGCTTGAGCCATAGGGGCGGCCTTAGGAGCCGAAGCTTCGGAAGCCACTACGACCGGCGAGGCAGCATCAGATTTGGCTTTTTTAGACGGGGGCTCGATAAACCCTTCGTCGCTGCAAAGGTGAAAGGTCGACAATGGTTATAAGGAGAGTAAGAAAAATAAGAGGGCAAAGTATAACTTCAGAAAAGAAACTACTTACATGTCGAAAAGATCATCTTCATCGGCGAAGCCGCCGGTTGATCTTTTCACAGGTGAAGCCCTGGCCTCCTCCGCAGTTGCATCAACAAAGGTATCATGATCAGCGTCGTCATTACGCATTGATCCATTCACGACACCAGCGTCATCGGGCGAGGAGGGAAGGTCGGTGTGGGCAACTTCAAAATCTATCGGACCATTGTATTCATCCTCTAGGCCTGTATGCTCGACAGTGTGAAAATCTACGGGGATTGAGGAGCCTCTCCCTTCAGAAGTATCATCTGGAGAATCATGCATATTTCCAGAAACTATGGGGATCTGTCGAAGAAAATAACAAGTAAGAACAACGGTAATTGTGTCGGCTAAGAAAAAAATGGCATAGTAAGGACATGAAGAAAGAAAAATACCTTTGATAGTGGATGATCAGCATCAAGGGGAGTATAAGAAGAGATCAGCGGAATCGAATCTTCCTGGTTAAAGGAAGTAAGGCGCCGGACTTCATCAAGCAACTCCTTTTCCGACAGGTCGGCAGCATTAATCCTGGTTTCATCCTTTGGACCTGAGTACAACCACATTGGGTGAACTCTGGCCATGACTGGTTGGATTCGGCGCTTCAAGAATACCGCTGCCACCTCTGTGCCGATCATAGTTTGGCCGTCGGCCTCTTTGATTCAAAGAAATTTGGCAAATAATTCTTCGGCTGATACTCTCTCGTCGGGTGAGAGAATGTTCTTCCAAGAGTTCTTGGGTTTGGCTTCGGAAACATCGGCATAGCTAGGAAGCCGAGATTCGGGTGACAGGGAGTCCTTGACGTAAAACCATTTCAGCCTCCATCCTTGCACGGACTCTCTCATTGGGAAATTAAAGTAATTGACCTCTGAACAAGCAACAAAACCTACTCCTCCGGTGACAAAGTGCCCATTACTACTGCTGTATCTCTTCACATAGAAGATCTTTTTCCACAGCCCGAAATGAGGTTCGATACCCAGAAACGCCTCGCAAAGGGTGATGAACACAACAACATGAAGGATTGAGTTGGGAGTAAGTTGCCATAATTGGATTCCGTACGTTCGCAAGAGATGGAGGAGGAATCCATGAGTGGGGAGTGAAAGGCCTCGGTGAAGGAAAGATAAGAACATCACAGTAAAGCCAGCAGGGGGATCAGGCCGAGAAATCGCACCTGGAAGGATCACATCTCCCGCATCGGAAGATATCAACCCTAGGCTTCGGGATCTCTTCTCATCACGCTTGGTGACGGTTGATGCTACCCAGTCTTCGGGCTTGACCATGGAGCTCGACGGCGCTGGCGGCGCCAGAGCTGGGGGAGGAGCGCTCGGAGCGCTCCCCTTCGGAAGAGAAGAGGAGGGCTTGGCAGCGGCACCTCCGCTGGTGGAGCTGGCGGCGGCAGGATTCTTCTTCTTCACCATTGTGAGATCTGAGGAAGATTGGAAAAGTTGCGGTGGCGGCGCGACAACGGCGAAGGAAGGAAGAAGGGGAAGAATGAGGAGATGTTGCGGGAACCGTGGAGGAGATTAGGAATTTTTCGCCCTTGGGAGATTTTTTGAGGAGAAGTTAAGAGCTAAGTAAGCACGTGGCGCTTGAAGGAGGGGAGGAACCGGCGGCCCACTATGTCCACGTTGTGCGAAAATCGAGGAGGCGCCTCGGTCACCACGCGTGCAATGATCAAACCCTAAAAACTGCTCGCGCAGAGTTAGGGTGGGCCCGTCAGGTCAAGTCCTGTCAATCAACCCACAGCAGTTACACGTCAACAGTGACGTCATAAAAAAACCTTGAGGCATTCGAAGGAGAAATGAAAGGTTATCGGATGAAGGACTTGAGTCTACGCCCGGCTGCAGACATCCGTACCTAGACTCGGGGGCTACTCCCATTGGGAGCACTGACGCGCACCCGATAAAATGAAGACTCGACAGAATGAGCAGTCGAAGGAAGAAGGTTTGAGTCTGCACTCGGTTACAAGCGCTTGCACCCAGACATTCGGGGGCTACACTCCCATCGGGAGCGCATGATGCACACCCGATAGAAGTTTTTTGCACTCCAGGATCATGCCCGGGGACTTGATTCTGTGTAGGGTAACGTTGTTTTGCCATCGGCAGTTAACCAACAATAGTTGGGCACGTTACTCATTATCCTTTGCATAAAGAAAATATATCGATAGACCTATGAAGACCTGCGAAAAACTTCGGCAGAGGAGAATATTCGAGTGGTACAACTTGAGTCTACGCACGGATTGCAAGCATCCGTACCTAGACTCAGGGGCTACTCCCATCAGGAGCGCTGACGCGCACCCGATAAAATGAAGGAAAAGAACATCAGGAGAAGACATGCATTAGTCTCTACCCGAACTATCTTCGGCTAGACACTCGGGGGCTACTGACGTGGGCACTACCCTTCGAGTAACCAACGTTGCCCTATCCTGTATTGACTAATTGGAGGCCCATAAAGACACCCGAAGGCTAGATGGGCCACCTGGACAGCGCACCGGAGGAAACCTTGGCGGGCAAGACAAGGAAGCAGCCAACAAGGAAAGATTAGATCTAAAAGTACTGTAAACCTAGTCGTACTCGGTTAGGACCCTTGAGACCTGGCCTCCTATATAAAGGCCAGGAGAGGAGCTGCCGAGGGACACGAACAATCTTAGCGATCATAGCCAGAAAAAGCTTAGAGCTAGGTAACCCTAGCGATAGCAATCTCGCCGAGATCTCAGCCGAACTATTCGGCACCCCATTGTAACCCATTGTCATCATAATCAAGAACAGACAGGCAGGACGTAAGGGTTTTACCTCATCGAGGGCCCCGAACCTGGGTAAATCACTCTCCCCGCTTGTCTATGAACCGATGTCTCGTATCAGCTTGCAGGATTCCATCAACCCTAAGCCCCTATCGGAGGGCATTGGCGAGGAGTACCCTCGACAAAGGTGGCAATAATGACAGGGGTTCTTTGACAATCAAGGGCAGCAGTGGTGATGGTCGCATCAACGTTGATGGCAAAGCCATCGATGTTGCTATATTTGGCTCATTTTCCTTTATACTTGCGTGCGTCAATGATCTCTACCTCAGCTAGACTATGCTTTGAATAAATATCGCATACCTCTACATGATTGGGTTTCACGATACTGGTGTCCGGGATTTGCTATGCCCTGACAATTCCTATAGCACAAAACAGAATTGTGGTTCACCCTAAACTCATTTTACGATATCTTCTAGAGTTGCTTTCTTTGATTAGTTCCCACCTTACCCAGTTTTGCGATCAATTCTCATGAGATCCCCGATAAATGGTCGACCTAGGAAAAAAGACCCATTTGGGCGCTATACACCCGACGCAGAGGATTGAATCTGGGTCAACATCCCCATTTCCCCTCCTCACGCTGCCTCCTCTGTGGCCCAAATCTGCCACCCTTCCCCACCTCCAGGAAGCAATTCCGGGTCGCCTCCCACCGGATCTGCACAATATGGCCGGTCAACAACCAGGGATTAGCCCGCAGGGCCTCTAGATCGACGATGTTGTGCGGGCGCAGAACCCTCTTTGCCTTCGAGTACTGCGTACGGAAAGTGCATCTTCGCTGCACGATGGAGACCGTGCAAGCCGCATGGATGAGGCACTCCACGTGGATCGTGCGTCACTGCGCACCCGCAGTGGAGGCTGAGTGCTCTCGCATGGCGGGACGGATGAAGTACATGATCGAGCTGCCTTTGTCCTCTTCCGACAAAGAGGAGGAGCAGGAGGAGGTGGAGGCTGACAACGACACCAACGAGAAGGAGGAGGGTGTGCACGAGCCTGAGCCCGCGCCAGAGCAAATGGAGGACATGCTCTCCCAATCCTCGCCCGCTGATAACCCCGAAGAGATAGCACCTCTTGCTGTGGAAAGTGGGATATCGATCTGTAGGAGCAAGAAGGAAAATCTATTGATTCTCTACAACTAAAGTTTCACAAGTTTTAGTTAATTATGCACTAAATAATTGAAGGAAACAATTGTTGTTGATTTACTACAAGAAAATAAAGTGAAACAAAATAATAATGTAAAGTGTCCCAATCCACTTCAATGCAAAAGGACAAGAAAAAGGTTTTCTCTTATAGGAACAATGTACATGGTTTCATGGGTTCACTCAATCCTCTCTCCATCTATGGTGGTGATCATGTTATAGATAGTAAAAGTACATACAAATGCCATGGTTTGATGGTAAATTTTCAGATGGCTACATGTACTAAAAACACACAGTTGAAAGAAATACTCATTTGTGTTGTTGTTGTTGTTGTTGTCACTGATACGTCTCAAACGTATCTATAATTTCTTATGTTCCATGCTAGTTTTATGACAATACTCACATGTTTTATATACACTTTATATCATTTTGATGCATTTTCCGGCACTAACCTATTAACAAGATGCCGAAGCGCCAGCTTCTGTTTTCTAGCTGTTTTTGGTTTCAGAAATCCTACATAGGAAATATTCTCGGAATTGGACGAAGCAAAAGCCCACGGTCTTATTTTCCACGGAGCCTTCCAGAAGTCCGAAGAGGAGACGAAGAGGGGCGTCGAGGCGGCCACACCCTAGGGGGGTGCGGCCCCACCCCTGGCCGCGCCGCCCTATGGGGTGGGCCCCTTGAGCGTCCCCCGACTCTGCCCCTTCGCCTATATATTCTCTCCGTCGCGAAAACCCTAGTACCGAGAGCCACGATACGAGAAAAGTTACTGTGACGCCGCTGCCAATCCCATCTCGGGGGATTCAGGAGATCGCCTCCGGCAACCTGCCGCAGAGGGGAATCATCACCGGAGGACTCTACATCACCATGCCCGCCTCCGGACTGATGCGTGAGTAGTTCATCCTTGGACTATGGGACCATAGCAGTAGCTAGATGGTTGTCTTCTCCTCTTGTGTTATCATGTTTAGATCTTGTGAGCTGCCTATCATGATCAAGATCATCTATTTGTAATGCTACATGTTGTGTTTGTTGGGATCCGATGAATATGGAATACTATGTCAAGTTGATTATTGATCTATCATATATGTGTTGTTTATGATCTTGCATGCTCTCCGTTGCTAGTAGAGGCTCGGCCAAGTTGATACTTGTAACTCCAAGAGGGGGTATTTATGCTCGATAGTGGGTTCATGCCTCCATTGAATGCGGGACGATGACGAGAAAGTTCTAAGGTTATGGATGTGCTGTTGCCACTAGGGATAAAACAACAATGCTTTGTCTAAAGATATTTGTATTGTTTACATTACACACAGTACTTAATGCAATTGTCTGTTGTTTGCAACTTAATACTGGAAGGGGTGCGGATGCTAACCCGAAGGTGGACTTTTTAGGCATAGATGCATGCTAGATAGCGGTCTATGTTCTTTGTCGTAATGCCCTAAGTAAATCTCATATTAGTCATCATGATATGTATGTGCTTTGTTGTGCCCTCTCTATTTGTCAATTGCCCAACTGTAATTTGTTCACCCAACATGCTATTTATCTTATTCGAGAGACACCACTAGTGAACTGTGGACCCCGGTCCATTCGTTTACATCTGAAATACAATCTACTGCAATCATCGTTCTCTGCTGTTCTTTGCAAACCAACATCATTCTCCACACCATACGTTTAATCCTTTGTTTACAGCAAGTCGGTGAGATTGACAACCTCACTGTTAAGTTGGGGAAAGTATTTTGATTGTGTTGTGCAGGTTCCACGTTGGCGCCGGAATCCCTGGTGTTGCGCCGCACTACACTCCTTCACCAACAACCTTCACGTGGCCTTCATCTCCTACTCGGTTCGATAACCTTGGTTTCTTTCCGAGGGAAAACTTGCTTCGTTGTGTGCATCACACCTTCCTCTTGGGGTTCCCAACGGACGTGTGCATCACGCGCCATCAAGACTTGTTTTCACGGCGCCGTTGTCGGGCAGATCAAGACATCTTTGCAAGGGGAGTCTCTCACATCCAATCTCTTTACTTTGTTTATTGTCTTGCTTTACTTTATTTTATTTTCTGTTTTGTTTGCTTTCTTTATATCAAAAACACAAAAAAATAGTTACTTGCATTTAATTTATTTTGTTATCATGACTAGTCCTGTACTTGTTACTCTGTCACATGAGGAATTGATCTTTACTTTTAAACAAGGGGATGAGGAGAGTTTTAAGGGAGCTTGGTCTAGAATTTTTTATTCTTATGGTAAAACTGAACCTAAAATGACTCTAAGCCTGCTTCTTAATAACTTTTATTTTGGGCTTATTCTTCGCTATAGATATGCCTTGGATGCTGTAGTGGAAGGAGATTTCCTTCACTGCGATGGTGATCAAGCTTTTAATGCCATAAATAAATTGGTTACATCATCTAGCTCCGCTAATAATTTTGATTCATCTCTTGCTAGTATTTATAATAGATTAAACACTCTCGAGACAAATATATCTTGTTTAAAAGAAGGGTATAGTCAGATTCGTGAGCATTTTGATTATGTCCTAGTAAACTTTGAACCTTCAATGTGGGACCCTACTATTAAAGTTGCTACTTTTGGTGAAACTTTTTATGCCCGTTGTGATATTATGTCTGAGTTTTGCCTTATGCCTGAAAGTATTTATGAATCTTTGACACTTTGGGGACTTACTGAAGGAGGAGAAGGAATAACTCTTACTGATAACTCTGTTATAATTCCTAAGGGAATAGCTGAAGGTGTGTTCACAACCTTTCTTGGAAGAATGGTATCCACTGATTATCTCGTTATTGAATATGTAGGGACAGGACAAATCACACTTGGAAGATCCCAGCTGAAACTCTTGGGAGCAACCATAGATGTGGGGAAATGCACTCTAAATTTTACCTCTACACCCAGATGCGGTCATATATTCCCTAAACCAAAGAGTAAGAATAAGAGTAAGAAGGGTAGGCGCAAAGCCCCTGGTAATAATGTTGATGCTTCTTCTCTAGATAATACTTGATTTACACTTTCTGCGCCTAGCTGAAAGACGTTAAAGAAAAGCGCTTATGGGAGATAACCCATTATTTTATTTCTGTAATTTTTGTTTTATATTTGTGTCTTGGAAGTTGTTACTACTGTAGCAACCTCTCCTTATCTTTACTTTATTGCATTGTTGTGCCAAGTAAAGTCTTTGATAGTAAGGTTGATACTAGATTTGGATTTCTGCGCAGAAACAGATTTCTAGCTGTCACGAATTTGAGTAGACCTCTCTATAGGAAACACAGAAAAATCTGCGAAAATTCATGAGTAATCCTCAGATATGTACGCAACTTTCATTCAATTTGAGCTTCTTCATCTGAGCATGTTAAGTGCCTCGTAAAAATTCGTCTTTACGGACTGTTCTGTTTTGACAGATTCTGCCTTTTATTTCACATTGCCTCTTTTACTGTGTTTGAGTGGATTTCTTTGCTCCATTAACTTTCAGTAGCCTTGGGTAATGTCCAGAAGTGTTAGAAATGATTGTGTCCTCTCTGAACATGTGAATTTTTGATTATGCACTAACCCTCTAATGAGATTGTTTTGAGTTTGGTGTGCAGGAAGTTTTCAAGGATCAAGAGAGGAGGATGATATAATACGATCAAGAAGAGTGAAAAGTCTAAGCTTGGGGATGCCCCCGTGGTTCATCCCTGCATATTTCAAGAAGACTCGAGCATCTAAGCTTGAGGATGCCCAAGGCATCCCCTTCTTCATCGAGAACTTATCAGGTCACCTATAGTGAAACTATATTTTTATTCCATCACATCTTATGTGCTTTACTTGGAGCGTCTGTATGTTTTTATTTTTGTTTGTGTTTGAATAAAATCGGATCATAGCATTCCTTGTGTGGGAGAAAGACACGCTCCGCTGTTTCATATGAACACTGGTGTTCTTAGTTTTACTTTTAATGTTCATGACGAGGGTTGAAAACCGCTTCGTTTATTGCTATTTGGTTGGAAACAGAAAATACTTCATGTGGTAATTGGTATATTATCTTGAGTAATTTGATACTTGGCAATTGTTTTGAGTTCTCAAGTAGATCATGTTTAAGCTCTTGCATCATGTAGTTTGAACCTATTAGTGGAGAACTACTGTAGAGCTTGTTGAAATTTGGTTTGCATGATTGGTCTCTCTAAAGTCTAGATATTTTCTGGTAAAAGTGTTTGAACAACAAGGAAGACAGTGTAGAGTCTTATAATGCTTGCAATATGTTCTTATGTAAGTTTTGTTGTACCGGTTCATACTTGTGTTTACTTCAAACAACCATGCTAGCCAAAGCCTTGTACTGAGAGGGAATGCTTCTCGTGCATCCAAAACCTTGAGCCAAAACTTATGCCATTTGTGTACACCATAACTACCTACTATGTGGTATTTCTCTGTCATTCCAAAGTAAATTGCTTGCGTGCAACCTTTAAAATTTCATTCCTTGTCTTTGCAATATATAGCTCATGGGAAAGTAGCTTAAAAACTATTGTGGTAAACAATATGTCGCTTATGTATCTTATTTCTTATAAGTTGCTTGTTGAGCGGTAACCATGTTTCTGGGGACGCCATCAACTGTTACACTTTTGTTGAATATCATGTGAGTTGCTATGCATGTTCGTCTTGTCTGAAGTAAGGGTGATTTGCCATGAGTTGAATGGTTTGAGTATGCATATTGTTAGAGAAGAACATTGGGCCGCCAACCAAAGCCATGTATCATGGTGGAAGTTTCAGCTTGGACATTAATCCTCAATCTCTTATGAGAATATTATCTGTTGTTGAATGCTTAAGAATTAAAGAGGATTCTATTATCTGTTTTCTATGTTGTCCCGGTATGGATGTCCTCAAGTTGAGATATATCAAAATCAAGAAATCAAATGCGATTTATCTCCTTGGACCTTTGTACAGGTGGCATAGAGGTACCCCTTTGTGACACTTGGTTGAAACATATGTAATGCAATGATAATCCATGGAAATCCGAGCTAATTAGGACAAGGTGCGAGCACTATTGGTATTCGATGCATGAGGCTTGCAACTTATAGGATGTTTTATGCATAACACATATGAATTATTACTACCGTTGACAAAATTGTTTCCATGTTTTCAAAATAAAAAGCTCTAGCACATAAGTAATCCCTGCGAAGGGCCTTTCTTTTACTTGATGTTCAGTCAGTTTACCTACTTCTTTCTATCTTAGAAGTAAACACTTGTGTCAACTGTGTGCATTGATACTTACATACTTACTTATTTGCATTCATCATATTACTTTGTGTTGACAATTATCCATGAGATATACATGTTGAAGTTGAAAGCAACTGCTGAAACTTATATCTTCCTTTGTATTGCTTCAAAACCTTCTATTAAGAATTTATTGATTTATGAGTTAACTCTTATGCAAGACTTATTGATGCTTGTATTGAAAGTACTATTCATGAAAAGTCTTTGCTATATGATTCAGTTGTTTATTCATTATCTTTACCATTGCTTTGAATCACTTCATTCATCTCATATGATTTACAATAGTATTGATCAAGATTATGATAGTAGCATGTCACTTCAGAAATTGTCTTTGTTATCGTTTGCCTACTCGAGGGCGAGTAGGAACTAAGCTTGGGGATGCTTGATACGTCTCAAACGTATCTATAATTTCTTATGTTCCATGCTAGTTTTAGGACAATACTCACATGTTTTATATACACTTTATATCATTTTGATGCATTTTCCGGCACTAACCTATTAACAAGATGCCGAAGCGCCAGTTCTCGTTTTCTGCTGTTTTTGGTTTCAGAAATCCTACACAGAAATATTCTCGGAATTGGACGAAACAAAAGCCCACGGTCTTATTTTCCACGGAGCCTTCCAGAAGTCCGAAGAGGAGACGAAGAGGTGCGTCGAGGCGGCCACACCCTAGGGGGGCGCGGCCCCACTCCTGGCCGCGCCGCCCTATGGGGTGGGCCCCTCGAGCGTCCCCCGACTCTGCCCCTTCGCCTATATATTCTCTCCGTCGCTGATGACCCACAAGTATAGGGGATCGCAACAGTCTACGAGGGAAGTAAAATCCAATTTATTGATTCAACACAAGGGGAGCCAAAGAATATTTGTAAGCCTTAACAGCAGAGTTGTCAATTCAGCTGCACCTGGAAACAGGCTTGCTCGCAAGAGTATATCAGTAGCAACAGTTTTATAGCAGTAGCAGTAGTGAAATATAAGCAGCTGTGTAATAAAGACAGAAGTAGTGATTATAGTAAACAACAGGATTAAAATACTGTAGGCACATGGATGGATGAACGGGCGCTGCATGGATAAGAGAACTCATGTAACGATCATGGCAGGGTATTTGCAGGTAGTAATAAAACAGTATCCAAGTACTAAATAACCATAGGCATGTGTTCCGTATATAGTCGTACATGCTCACAATGAGAAACTTGCACAACATCTTTTGTCCTACCAGCCGGTGGCAGCCAGGCCTCTAGGGAATCTACTGGTAATTAAGGTACTCCTTTTAATAGAGTACCGGAGCAAAGCATTAACACTCCGTGAACACATGTGATCCTCATATCACCGCCTTCCCCTCCGGTTGTCCCAATTTCTGTTACTTTGGGGCCTTGGGTTCCGGACAACAATATGTGTATACAACTTGCAGGTAAGATCATAAAACAATGATTATCATCATGAATCAATAACATGTTCAGATCTAAAATCATGGCACTCGGGCCCTAGTGACAAGCATTAAGCATAACAAGTTGCAACAATATCATAAAAGTACCAACTACGGATACTAGGCACTATGCCCTAACAATCTTATGCTATTACATGAACAATCTCATCCAATCCCTACCATCCCCTTCAGCCTACAGCGGGGGAATTACTAACACATGGATGGGGGAAGCATGGATGATTGATGGAGAGGCGTCGGTGGCGATGATGGCGATGATCTCCTCCAATTCCCCGTCCTGGCAGGGTGCCAGAACGGAGTTTCTGATCCCGAGACGGAGTTTCGCGATGGCGGCGGAGTTCTGGATGTCTTCTGGCAAATTGGTCGAACCCCCTCGCGTTTTTAGGTCAAGGGCTTTAAGTAGTCCAGAGGGGAACGTCGGAGGCTGGCCGAGGCGGCGCCACCATAGGCCGGCGCGGCCCAGGGGCCCACTGCAGCGCCTGGTGGTGTGGGCGCCTCGTGGCCCCCCTCCGTCTCGTCTTCTGGCTCCGTCAATCTTCTGTGAAAATAGGCCCATTGCAATTATTTCCGGGGATTTTCCTGAAAGTTGATTTTCTGCACAAAAATAAGACACCAGGGCAATTCCTGAAAACAACGTTAGTCCATGTTAGTTGTATCCAAAATACACAAATTAGAGGCAAAACAATAGCAAAAGTGTTCGGGAAAGTAGATACGTTTTGGACGTATCAGTCGATAAAACCCTAGTACCGAGAGCCACGATACGAGAAAAGTTACTGTGACGCCACCACCACCAATCCCATCTCGGGGGATTCAGGAGATCGCCTCCGGCACCCTGCCGCAGAGGGGAATCATCACCGGAGGGCTCTACATCACCATGCCCGCCTCCGGACTTATGCGTGAGTAGTTCATCCTTGGACTATGGGTCCATAGCAGTAGCTAGATGGTTGTCTTCTCCTCTTGTGCTATCATGTTTAGATCTTGTGAGCTACCTATCATGATCAAGATCATCTATTTGTAATGCTACATGTTGTGTTTGTTGGGATCCGATGAATATGGAATACTATGTCAAGTTGATTATTGATCTATCATATATGTGTTGTTTATGATCTTGCATGCTCTCCGTTGCTAGTAGAGGCTCGGCCAAGTTGATACTTGTAACTCCAAGAGGGGGTATTTATGCTCGATAGTGGGTTCATGCCTCCATTGAATGCTGGGACGAGTGACGGAAAGTTCTAAGGTTATGGATGTGCTGTTGCCATTAGGGATAAAACAACAATGCTTTGTCTAAGGATATTTGTATTGTTTACATTACGCACAGTACTTAATGAAATTGTCTGTTGTTTGCAACTTAATACTGGAAGGGGTGCGGATGCTAACCCGAAGGTGGACTTTTTAGGCATAGATGCATGCTGGATATCGGTCTATGTTCTTTGTCGTAATGCCCTAAGTAAATCTCATATTAGTCATCATGATATGTATGTGCATTGTTATGCCCTCTCTATTTGTCAATTGCCCAACTGTAATTTGTTCACCCAACATGCTATTTATCTTATTGGAGAGACACCACTAGTGAACTGTGGACCCCGGTCCATTGTTTTACATCTGAAATATAATCTACCGCAATCATTGTTCTATGTTGTTCTTTGCAAACAAACATCATTCTCCACACCATACGTTTAATCCTTTGTTTACAGCAAGCCGGTGAGATTGACAACCTCACTGTTAAGTTGGGGCAAAGTATTTTGATTGTGTTGTGCAGGTTCCACGTTGGCGCCGGAATCCCTGGTGAGTCATGGAGAATGTCGGTTGGTATGACCGCTTCTGCTCCGTAAACTATAAAGAATGGAGTGTATCCGGTGGACCGGTTTGGAGTTGTTCTTATGCTCCATAGCACTGATGGTAGCTCATCGAGCCAACACACCGGTGACTTTTCCACCGCCTCGATGAGTCTTGGTTTGATACCGGAAAGTACAAATCCAGCCGGATATTGTTCTTTCCACCTGGCCATTGCCTTGTGGGTGTGCCACTGAGCACAAATCCATCCGGATATTGTTATCCTCACAGAATCTTTTGAACTCCCCTTGAGCAAAGTTGGTTCCGTTGTCAGTGATAATGCTATGCGGGTAGCCATACCGCAAGATAACATCTCTCAAGAATTTTACCGCTGTGCGCCCATCACACTTTGCGATAGGTTTCACTTCTAGCCACTTGGTGAATTTATCCACCATAACCAAGATGTGGGTCATATTCCCTCTTGCAGTTTTGAATGGGCCAACCATGTCAAGGCACCAAACATCAAAGGGAAAGTTAGCGGTATGGTTTTTAAACCGGATGCTGGGGTATGATTTTGCTTGGCGTACCTCTGGCACCCGTTGCACTTTCTTACCAAATCCTCAGCATTTTCCAAAGCAGTGGGCCAATAGAACCCGTGCCGTAACACTTTTGCTACCAGCGCCCTTGATGAAGCGTGGTGCCCACATTCTCCCTGGTGAATCTCCTCATGCATTTCTTTTCCCTCTTCCGGTTCCACACACCTTTGAAGGACACCGGTAACACTTCTCTTGTACACATCGCCATTGATGATGGTGTATGCTTTGGACCTCCTCTGGATCCTTCTGGATTCATTTTCGACATCCGGCAAGGTGCCGTTGATCAGGAATTCCTTAATAGGTTTAACCCACGATGGTGCCTCTCGAACCAGAAACACCGGTACGTCTATCTCCATGTTATCCACCGGCATTGTTTCTTCCGGCACGGCCGCAACAGTCCCCGAGCTTACCGGAACAGTCCCCGAGTTTGCCGGAACAGTCCCCGAGTTTGCCGGAACAGTCCCCAGGTTCCCTTCATCGATATCCATGGGTACTACATGTGATTCCGGTACGAAAATTGATTCCGATTCCGGGCTTGGTTTGATCGACGGTACTCTTAAGTGTAACAAGGCTATTCCGGGAGGAATTTCTTGCCTAGATGAGCCCAGCTTGGACAAAGCATCCGCGGCCTCATTTTCCGCTCGTGGCACATGGTGAAATTCACAGCCCTCAAAGAAGCCGGCAATCTTTTGCACGTGAAATCGGTACGAAGCCATGTTGGCATCTTTTGCGTCCCAATCTCCGAAACATTGTTGCACCACGAGATCTGAATCCCCGTAGCAAATGATCCGGTGCACACCGATTTATTTTGCGACCTTAAGTCCGTGAATCAGAGCCTCGTACTCAGCGACATTGTTTGATGCCCTGAAATGTACTTGCAGAACATACCGGAGATGATCTCCCTTAGGTGAGGTAAACACCACACCGGCACCTAGACCCTCTTTGAGTTTGGATCCGTCAAAGTGCATCTTCCAGTATTCCATTTTTTGATCCGGCGGCTTGTATTGCATTTCCGCCCAATCAACAAGGAAATCAGCCAAAGCTTGTGATTTTATGGCATCCCTTCTTTCGTACACCGGTACATATGGTGATATCTGGATTGCCCACTTTGCAATCCTTCCGCTTGCATCTTTGTTGCACATGATATCGGAAATGGGTGCCTCGCTCACCACTTTCATGGGGTGCTCCTCAAAGTAATGCTTAAGCTTTGTGGCGGCCATGAACACGCCATAAGTCATTTTCTGGAAGTGAGGGTAGTGTTGTTTTGAGAGGGAGAGCACCTCGCTCAGGTAGTATACCGGCCTCTGGACGGTTTTTCCTTCCTCTTCTCTTTCAACTACAACCACTACACTCACAACCCGGTTTGTTGCAGCTATGTCTAATAGCATAGGCTCCCTTTCTAGAGGTGAAGCCAATATAGGCGCTGTGGCCAGCATTGTTTTTAGCTCTTTAAACGCCGCGTCTGCCTGAGGGGTCCAGACGAACGTATCGGATTTTTTCATGAGAGCATAGAGTGGCAGAGCTTTTTCTCCCAACCTGCTTATGAACCGGCTTAGCGATGCCAAGCTTCCGGTAAACTTTTGCACATCCTTGAGATCGCGCGGTATAGTCATTCTTGCAATTGCCCGGATTTTTACCGGATTAACCTCAATGCCCCGGCTTGATACGAGAAAGCCAAGCAGCTTGCCGGCAGGAACACCGAAGGTGTATTTTGCCGGATTGAGTTTCATCCGGAATCTTCTCAAGTTACCAAATCTTTGCCGGAGGTCATCGATTAAGGTTTCTTTTAATTTAGTTTTTACTACGACATCGTCCACATAGACTTGCACATTTTTTCCGATTTGATCAAACAAGCATTTTTGCATACAGCGCTGGTACGTTGCACCAGCGTTGCGCAAACCAAAAGGCATGGTGACATAGCAATAAGCCCCGTGCGGGGTAATGAACGCGAGTTTTATTTGATCTTCCTTTTTCAGGGGGATTTGGTGGAAACTGGAATAGGCATCCAGGAAAGACAACAGTTCACAACCAGCAGTGGAATCAATCACCTGATCGATCCGGGGCAAAGGGAAAGGGTCTTTCGGGCAAGCTTTGTTCAAGTTGGTGTAGTCGATGCACATGCGCCACACCTTTGGAGCTTTTGCTTCTAGGTTCTCTTCTTTCTTCTTTTCGACCGAGCACCGGATTGGCTAGCCACTCGGTGTGCGAGTACTTCCACGATGAAACCGGCGACCAGTAACTTTGTCACCTCTTCTCCAATGATCTTTCTCCTGTCTTCAGCAAACCGGCGCAGCGGCTGCCTTACTGGCTTCGCATCTTTCCGGACATTTAAAGAGTGCTCAGCCAGCTCCCTCGGAACACCTACCAAATCATCAGTAGACCAGACAAAGATATTCCGATTCTCACGGAGGAAGCTGACGAGCGCGCTTTCCTATGCCTCAATCATGCCGGCACCGATACGGACGGTGCGCTCAGGGTAAGCCGGGTCCAGCACAATGTCCTTTGTTTCTTTTGTCGGCTTGAATGCCGGTGTGCCCAGGTTTGCACTCATTGCCGCTAAGCTCAGCTGTGAGGACTGAGCGGCGCAACTGCGGTTTGCATTCTCCTTTTTTCCTCTGCAATCACCAGTGATTCTGCCAGGTTTGATCCGGCTGAAGCGGTTTCCAGTGAGACTTTATAGTTTCCCACCACAGTTAAGGGCCCACGAGGTGCCGGCATCTTCATCTTGAGATATGCCGTGTGAGTTGAGGCATGAAAGCAGCCAGTGCCGGTCTTCCCAGCAACGCATGGTAAGGACTATCTAAGTCCACCACTTCGAACTCAAGGTTTTCAACCCGGCAATTGTCACGTCCTCCAAACGACACATCCACCCGGACTTTTCCAACCGGTGCGCAGGACAGGCCCGAAACGATTCCATGGAAAGTCGTAAGTTGGCTGAAGCATGTTTTCTGTTATGCCCAGCATATTCATGGTGTGCCGGTACATGATGTTTATGCTGCTCCCATTGTCTATCAGCACCTTGCTGAATTTGACTCGAGCGTTTGGCCCTTGCATGATTGGGTCCAAGACAAGAGCATAGCCACCCGGGTTAGGCATTATCTTGGGGTGATCCTTGAACGACCAAGAGATCTCTTGATCTGACCACAACATGTATTTTGGTACCGCCGTCATCACATCGTTCACCTCCATAGAACGGCGATGCAGGCTCTGTCTGTCGGTTGGCTCAGTGACGAACACAACGTAGCACATATCTGGGTCATGGTAAACATTCCGGCCCAAAGGTGCCGGTGGAGGCGGTTGGCCATTGCCCTCTCCCACCTGGTTAACTTGCTGGTACTGCTGCCGGTTTGGCTGAGGCTGTACCGGTAAAGCATTTGCTCCGGTAAGCGGTGGTGGTGGTGGTAGTTGATGATGTCGTAGCATATCTTGAGATGGTGGTTGCGCGGTGGAGCACCCTTGTGCTTACGCATCTTTTACTGCTCCCTTGAGCATCAAGTACTTGGTCCAAGAACAGTCCTTCGTCAGATGATTTGACGGGTGAGCCGGATTCGGTGTGTGCCACCGGCAAGGTTGATCCATGGCGGCTAACATGGTGTACTTCACAGGTTCTTGCCAGTTCTTTTTCTGGCCCCAGGGTTTCTTTTCGACCCACTGTTTCTTAGGACCCGCCCATGGCTGCGATCCGGTTCTTTGCCTCTGACTGCCGCTGGCCTCAGAGTTCTCTTGTACAGCAGCAACTTGCTGCGGACCGTACCTTCGATCCGGGAAATCTTCCCTTCTTTTGTTGTTCCGGTTATCCCGGTGTTGCTCTTGGCGCTGCTGAGGCGGGTTTGATTGTTCCGGCTCAGCTTGTACTGCCGGTTGCATTGGGTCTCCCAACGCATAGTTATCCGCCACACGTATCATTTCCGCCAGCGTTGTCGGCATGTTCCGCTGCAGCTTTTGCCACAACGGCGAACCTCTTCTGCACCCACTGCTAAACCAAGCAATGGCTTGCGCCTCTATCACCCCTTCACAGGAGTTCCTTGTGGTGTTCCACCGGGCTAGGTAATCCCGGTCTGTTTCATTCGGGCGCTGCACGCACAAGGCGAGCTGCTGCGGCCTGTTTGGCCTCCGGTACATGCTACTGAAGTTACTCACAAAAGCCTCCTCAAAGACCAACCAACCGTTTATGCTTCCTGCCGGCAAGTTGTTCAGCCAGATTCGTGCCGGTCCCACCAAGAATGATGGTATGATTCTCATGGCCCAACGCCGGTTTCCTCCTCCAGCTACGGTTCCTCCGCCACCAGCGACGTATACCGCGGTCACGTAATCCGCGAGCCAGTCTTCCGGCTTAGTGGTGCCATCATATGTTTTTGTGTCACGGGGCAACTGGAAGTTACGAACCGGTGGTCCTTCTTTCATGATCCTTGGACCAAAACACTTTGGGCCCGGAGGACCTTCTGCCTCGATCATTTCCGACAAGTATACTCTATCCAGACGGTGCCTCGCATCCCGTTCTGGCAGGTATCTTTCTCCCAGGCGTTCTCCCAATGGGTTCCGGTATGCTGCTGGTCTTGTTGAATCAACCTCGTCATCATGCTCCAGTACCGCGGCCCTTGCATGTCGGTACCTTGGGGGATCCATTTCCTCCTCATCATACGCTGCCCTTGCAGCTCGATAATTTTGCCTGGTTTCATGTCTACCGGCATGATTGTTTCCGGCATAGCCTCCTTTGGCATAGCCTCTGTCTGCCCCTTGGCTTTTTCTACCGGCATCGTGTTGCCCGGCTTGTTGTTTTCCGGCAAGAACCGGATCATACACAGTCATCTGCTGCGCATTCATCTCTTTTTCTCTTCTTCTGTCCGGATGGGGGGACGAGGCCTGCCCGTGGGACTTGCTACCGGCATTCTTTGTTGAACGCGCGGACTTTGAAGCCACAGCTTTGTTCAGCTTAGCAAGCTGCTCAGCGTTTTGCTGCTCGATAGTTTCAAGCAGCTCCCGGACGCGCTCTTGTTGTTTTGCCAGAGCGTCCCCGGAAAGCGATTCACACAGCTCTACCGCAGCCTTAGCAGCTTTTATAGTTTTATCCGGGCTATTGTACTTAGGTTTCCCTACGATGCTAACAGATGCAGAGACACTTTTGCCGGCAAGAACTTCCTTACGCAAATCCTGATCTAGATTGCGAGCCTTAAGCCGGTTCTCCGGTATCCTAGCAGCATGAGCGCTAACAGAAGCAAAGCCGTAGGCAGCGTTATACTCACGTATGGTTAGGTTCAGCTCGCGCTGCGCCCTGACGACGTCCTTGCCGTTCTCGAGCAGCTTCTGGCGCTGCGCCTCCAGCTCCGCCTGAGCCGCTGCCGGGTCGATGTTCTGCGCGATGGGCGTGGCGAGGACGCTCATCGCCGCTTGGAGCGGTGTCTCCGGTAGCGTGGACGATGCTCCTGCAGCGCCTGCGTCGCGTTCCAGCGGTGGCTTGCCCGCACGGGTTGATGCCGCACGCCCAGCACCTTCTTCCACAGCTTCTTTGCCGGTGCCGACCACGCCAACCATCATCACCTCCACCCTGCCGGGGGCGCGGCCAGCATGTAGCCACCTTGGCGGATCCGGCGCCACCAGCACCGGCGAAAGGCGCTGGCGCATAGGGACGGTGCCGATGTAGACGCGGTGGCTTCTGAACTCGATGATGCGGCCGTTCTTGGGGAAGATGCCGCCGTTGGCGAAGCAGCCTGCGTTGTCGTTGATGAAGTCCATGGCGTAGATGCGCTACACCAGCGCGGACACCGTACGCTGGCCGGCGACGTCGAGGATGTCCGCCCGAATGTGAACTCCAGCAAGCGCCACTTCATGCCCCACGGTGGGCGCCAACTGTCGTCGTGGCGAACGAGCAGATGCCATGGGATGGCTTAAGTTGGGGCCGAATGGGCGCAAGAGGATTCGGGGGAGGGTTAGTGAGTAGATGGGATGAACTTCCGGATGCTTTCCTCAAGAACTCAGCCAAAGGCAGTGATACAAGAAGAAACACACAAGGAAGAACTCTGCTCTAGATCACTCTCTTCATTGATCTTAACAGGTTTATGGATACAAGGTTCATCTAGAGATCGACCATCCCGGATACGGGTGTGCCCCCTCTCCTTATATAGGGGAGAGGGTGGCTTACAGAGCAAGAAACCCTAATGGCATCTTTGACTGGACAAACTACTTTACAAAGTAACTTTAATCATAGATGACGCTGGGGTCTTCTTTAATCAGGGAGGTCGACGTCCTCCGGCTTCTTTTAGCGTCATCTTCCTCTTTGGCGCCAGGGCTTCGTTTAAAGCTACTCTGCTTAGCTCATCTTTGTCCTCTAGCTCTGAAGAGAATCTTTGACCAGTCCTGCCGACATGCTCTTCTTACCGGTAGCCCGGTGTCTTCTTTATCCGGTTCCGGTATACCCCTCTTGGGGATACCGGGTTAGCTTTACTTAGCCAAACACTTATCTTTGTGCTCCGGTATAAACATTAAACCGGTATCTTGATGGCTCAAACCATCCGGTTTGGCATGCCTTTGGCATACCGGGGGTCATCCCCCAACAAGTTCCAACCCTACAGTAATGCATAAAAATATCATTTCATACCATAATATCCACAGTAGGAATTACATAGATAGATCCATAATCATACACAGCACATCATATGGACTTCACCAATGATCATACATAGAGAGATTGGATCAAGTTACCACCACAAACACATTGTCCAGGGGGGTGGACTACACCCCTCTCATTATGGAGAGTGATGATGAGGCGTTGGTGAAGGAGGAGAGGCGGGCGGAGGCAATTTCGGCAGCGGTTCCCCCCTCCAATGTTCGTTCGGTGGCGGCATGCTGACTATTTGTTTAGGTGTTTCTGTGTTACGCCCTGCCTCCTCTCTGAGATGCGTCAGGGGGCCTTTATATAGGCCTTTTTAAAGGTCAAGACCATAAGGTAGGGCTTTGGATGGACGATTGTGGATCCTCGAGGTGGGAAAGAAGTGGTGTGGCGCGGGCAGGAGTGGTGGCCGCACCACCCAGGCTCTTTTGTCCTTCAGGCCTCCGTTCGTGAGATTTCAGGACTCTAGAATGTTCGTCTTCGTGAAATATTGATCATCGAAAAAACCCAGATTCATTTGACTTCGTATAGGTCCCTGAAAGTAAAAAAATATACAGAAACAAAGATTTCATGAGTTATAACCAAAATAAGAAGGATCTTTGGAAAATCCCCAAAACAGTATAAAACATGGATATAACATTATATAAGATGCAAATATGTAGAAATATGTGGCAATAAAATACAAAAATCATGTGTGTATTTTACATGCATCACCCGCTCAATGCGCACAGCCGCGTGAGGAGCAGCACACCGTTAGGTTGAGTAGTACAACACGGACCAACTCGAGGCGGGTGTCTTCGCCTCGCAGGCAGCACAAAGTGAACCACGTGGC
Organism: Lolium rigidum; assembly: GCF_022539505.1. NCBI lineage: Eukaryota > Viridiplantae > Streptophyta > Magnoliopsida > Poales > Poaceae > Lolium > Lolium rigidum. Next base: position 131,348,573 of record NC_061513.1, read on the forward strand.
ACATCGAGGCCGTGTTGCAGGCTTACATGGCGTACTCGTCCTCCGACGAGGCCAAGTGAGGCGCCGATATCTCCTTGTCCCAGGGCGTACTGAAGCACTGCGGAGGCCGCGTCCGCCTGCACCAAAATGCGGTGGCACTGATCTATGTGCCACCGCATTTTGGTCCCCTGTTAGTTGCTTTCCGCCGCGCCTAACGCGTAGATAAGCGCCGCTGCATCTTTAGTTGAGCGCCGCCGCCTTTTGGTCGCTGGTGAAGTGTTACCACCGGTGCCTCTATCGTCTTAGGGTTAGGGTTAGATGTAGGTCATGCTAATGTAGGTCTAGGTTAATCTTTAGTTAGTGTTAATGATGAACTTTGCCTTAATTATGTTGAAGACTAACTAATGTTGTGAAAAAAATCCCGCGAACTAACGACCGGCGAACACCTCTCCTTTTTCAAATATCTAGTATGAATTTGTGTTATCGTACGACTCTGCGTACTAGATAACGCATATCCAGCACCCCGATCCGAGATATGTGGGTTCGGATTATCGGGGATACCCTAGAGTTGCTCTTATCCGTGTATTTGTGTTGCTCCTCCTATGAAAGCTTTGTCTTGGTGACTTGGGAAGAAGGGACTGAGAAGAACAAGCTTAATACCGGACTACCAGGTCCCGAGACCGTCTAACTTTATAGCGGTGTGTGTTTGTGAATCATGTGATCTGGGGAACAAGACTTCCCAGTTTCACGTGGAAGGGATCACTTCTTGATCTTGCGGGGAGGGTGGTTCTGGTCAAGGCCGTGCTTACAACAATGACTATTTATTGCATGATGGCCCTTGACTTGCCTGTGTGGATGATTAATGCTCTCGAGGGGCTTTGTCGTGGATTCTTGTGGTGTGCCAAACCTTCGGCTAAGGGTGGGGCATGCCCCCTAGCTTGGCCTTTGGTTTGTACCCCTACGAAATTTGGTGGGATTGGTATTAGGAACCTCCACTTGCTTAGTGAGGCATTCCGTATGAAATGGCTTTGGCTTTGGTCTACATCAAACGATAAACCGTGGACTTGTGACCGTTTGCCTTGCTCGGATCAATCCAGAGCCATTTTCCACGCTTCGGTGATGCATGTGATTGGTAATGGCGAGTTTTGTCTTTTTTGGCAAGATAAGTGGATTGATAACCAAAGTGTCGACATGATTGCACCTCTACTTCTTAATTTTGTGGACAAAGGTGTCCTTTGTTCTCGCACTGTGGCTTAAGGGTTGATCACGCACCGTTGGGTTCGTGACCTCTCCGCGGGCCTTTCAGTCCCGGCTTTGGTGCAATATCTGCATCTATGGAACAAAATTGTTGGACTGCATCTTCTGGAACATGAGGCTGACTGTTTCAAGTGGACTTGGACTACATCTAGTGACTTATCGGCCAAATTGGCATACTTGGCCTTTATTGAAGGTCACACTCTTTGGCCTTTACATGATCCAATACGGAAATGCAGGGCTCCTCTGAAATTCAAGTTATTTGGTGGAAAGTGGTGTGGAACCGCTGTTGGACGGGTGACAGGAGATTTCGCCATGATCTATCTAATGATGACTCCTGCACCTTCTGTCTTCAATGTCCTTTTTCGAGGAGCATTTGGTTTGAGGTCTTGAGAGGTCTAGCTCGGTCCTCTCTTGCCCCATCTGCCATGGATGAGCTCCTTGATTGGTGGCCGCGGGTGCTTAACACGTGGCCCTTCAAACTCCAGCCTCAAGCGTGTTCCCTTTTCCTCCTGGTGCTTCAATCTATTTGGATTGAGAGGAATAATCGAATCTTCAAGAACAAATCAAGGACGGAAACGCTTTTGTTAGATGCCATCGTTAAAGAGGCAGACATGTGGAAGCTCGTCGGTTTATTGTGAGGTTTTTCTCCCTTTAATGCAGATCTGTGTCTAGGAAGTTGTAAAAGTGGATATTTGTATTTGGTTTTTCTCCTATCTATAAAGAAGGCGTGCTTCCTGAAAAAAAGACTTCCCAGTTTGTACAGTCAGCATTATCCTCTACTAGAAGAGAGAGTCGAAAAAGAAGGAAAACGCTTATGAAGGTTAAGCCCCGAGGTGCTTAGAGCATCTCCAGTCGCGTCCCCCAAACCGTCCCCCAAAACGCGTCAGATCGAGCGTTTGGGGGACGTGTTTTGTTCGTGCCGCGTTTGGGGGACGTCGCTCCCCAATTCGCATCCCCCAAATAAATATTAGTGCATGAAAATAAAGGTTTTCATTCAAATTTGATTATATATTACAAAGTTTGAATGAAAACGGCTACATTTCATCTAAACCCTAGCCTACTAACCGCCCGGCGGTACGTTCTACGGCCCTGCCCCATCGTCGCCTCCCCTCCGCCGTAGCTCCTGCTGCGCGCGTCACCTCTCCATGCATAGGGCGGTGGCCATACGCCGCTGCTCCAGCAGCGTGTCGTCGCCCGCCCTCCCCTGCTGCGCCGTCTGGAGGGAGAGCTCGACGGCGAGGTGAATCTGCGCCTCTTCGCGGGCACGGGTGGCATCCTGGAGCTTCTTCTCCGCTTTGAAGGACTCGACTAGCGCGCGTTGTTGATCGGCCGTCTCGTCCGGGTGCGGCCCGTTGTCGTCGGACCACTCGAAGTCGTCGTCCTCCTCCTCCGCCTCCGCCTCCGTCTCCTCCTCCCCAGCCTCGGCCTCCGTCTCCTTCCCCTCCTCCTCCATTCGCGCCTCCAGGCGCGCCGCCAACGCATCCACACGCCTCCACCAGGCCGCCAGCGCCGCCTCCCGCTGCTGACGCTCCTCCGCCACCAGCTGCAGCGACCGTCCATCGAATGCCGCCATCGGCGCTCGATCGCCTCCCACCGTTCACGGTACTGCGCCTCCTGCTGGCCAATCTCCTCCGTCCGGCGCCGCCGCAATGGTGTCCGCCAGCGCCTCCTCCTGCCATGCTGCTGCCGCCGCGCTCTCGTCAGCTGCGGGGTCAGGGGCGTAGAACGCCGCTTCTGCCGCCGCGTGCGCCGCCTCACGCTGCTGGCGGGCCTGCTGCTCGAGTGCCTCCCGCCACTGCTGACGATGTGCACGCCAAACCTCCAGCCCTCGCCGCCTCCGCTCTTCCCGGGCGGCGACGTCGATGTTGAACTACAAATCCGGTGGTGGAGGTGGGGGAGACAGCGGTGGCGTCATTGCGCAGTGGTGGTGGACGAGACAAGGGCTTGTGGCGGAGAAAGGGGTGCCGGTGGCTGTGGTGGCTGCCATTGAGCCGGGAGGGCCTTTTATAGACGGCGGCGTCGGGAAGAAAATGCGGGAAGAGGCGAGAAACGACGGGAAGAAAGCGCGGGAACACGCGTTGGCGTGCGAACGCCAGCGACGCGTGGAGGCTGCGCAGCACCGACGAGACGTCTCGCCTGCCCCTCCGTCGCCATTAAGGCAAAGATGCCGTCGTGTGTCACTGCGCGCGAATAACTTCCTTCGCGAGGTAGGCGACGATTAGGTTAAAATTCAACGTGCCACTGACGGGTCAGTCCCGCCACTCTCCGCCTCGCTTTTCGTTGTGTCTGGCGTGCCCGGAGCGTCCCCTGTGGGGCGGGACGGGCGCGGGATGCCGGACACCGTATCGGACCACGCCGGATAAAAAGCGGCTTTGGGGACGCGGCTGGGAACGTTTTTTGTCCGGCGCGCCCCATATCCCTTTGGGGGACGCGACTGAAGATGCTCTTAGATACACATCATTCCTTCCCCGCAGGAAACGTGAAATCAAACCCTACTTTGGATGCATACACGCTCGATTCAGGTACTTTGTAAAACTGACGATAATTTTTTGGCATTAGCTTCCAAATACTCAGTACAAAACACTGCTCAACTCCAAGCGTCCCAAAGAATGTTCATATAGCACAACGCCCAGGGAAGAGACGTTTGGAAATAACTTGGATGAGCAGCATAATACAGATCAAGTCAACCATACAAGTCGTACAGAGCAACTGCTAAAAAACTCCTCTTGTACCATTTTTAGGGGTAACACTAGGACCCTCATTGTACAGATAGCCTAGAACCAGAGTGATACATTTACAAGATAAAGTTGTTGGATCTTCGACAAGGGCACCAAAGAAACAACATTCTTATACCTCTAGTCTCCTTGGAAACCCTTCCATCGAGAAGAATGAAACTGCCAACAAATTAAACTGGTCAGACGTAAGAATCACGGTGTCTCAGTAAAAAAAACGATACCCATGGGCACTAGCACCCAGGGCATATTTTAATAGAAGGAGCTATGAGCCGCAAACTCCCGTAAGACGGGACTCCAACACGGGTTGCGGGGCAGCAAGCTAAACTCCAGCTCGAACCACCTGACCCTCTGGTCACTCTCAAGAAACTAAAAGGACACATAATATCTTGTTTTGTTCTTTGACCAATCGTGAAATGTCAAGGCACCCGAAAAAGAGATCCCCAAATGGCTAAACTTGGTATCCTCCTAGATCAAGAAAGCTAAATGGACATTTCAAAGGCATCACCATTATAGTGGTAATAGTTTTGGATGGGATCATACTATGGTGATATAATGCTCAAATATGCATACACATGTTGTCACTGCAATTTTCAGTCTTCAGAATATGTGACTAATTACCCTTAATATAAATATAAGTAACCAGTGAACTAGTACATGAGAAAAGTTCAAATTCATAGCATCCTGATAACATAAACGAAGAGGCCAGTATCAACTGAAGTTCGCAACATAAAAGAGAGGGCAGATCGCGAGATTCGACAATAAAATACAAACCACTAGTTTACTACTAGTATTTTACTCCAAGCAAACAAATGATCTTCGTACACTAATGTCAAAAACACAAACTTGGTTAACAATACAAATACCCGTTCAATTTGATTATAAAGATTATACTTACGGTTAAAAGACTTTACTACAAAAAGAAGAGGCCCATTTATTATATTCATAAAACAGAAAAAGGTGCAAGGTTTACTTTTTCCGTCAAGAAAGGTACATGTTTCACAAGATATCACTTAGCATCACTAGAAAGTGGGTTGACATTACGACATCAAATGGAAAAAAAATTCAAGTTAAACTACTGGCATGGGTCAAAACTGAAGCAAGCAATTCAACAGAGGCAAGAAGAAAACAAGAAAAGGTTGTATTTACCTAATTTGGGGCTACAATCATTTCATCACCACGTGGTGCTTTATCATCTGCATGACCATCTGTATTAGCAACTGCAGAAACAAAGAGGAAATGACGCTGGTAAGTGTACATTAGTGTTTACAAGAGTAACTCAAAAGTGAATATATCTGATGGGACTTGGTAATACCTTCTGTGTCTGCACGTAACCAGTCTTGTGCGCAGACCAATCCCTCAACTGTTGAAGGATCCATAGTACTGAGATACTCATTTAGCACCCGGGCTTCACTATCCAATGGGATGATAGATACAGGGATAGCTAGAATATCACGAGCCATTTGAGAAAGGACAGGATACTTTGCCGCAAAAGACTTCCACCATCCCAGGATGTCAAAATTTTCTTGATTCCCTTCTTTTTGACGATAGACAGCTTCCTCGAGATACATGTCCAAGTCAGACTTTAAGGACTGGCCTGATGATGATTCCTGAATATACTGATCAAGTCCCCGTCGGGCATCTGATAATGTGATGCGAGAGAAGGTCTTAGAGTCATTTCCATTGCTATACACAGAGCTCATGCAAGAACTACTATTTCCGGTGTAGAAGAGAACAGATGGATTCTTCAATGAATCTGCTGAATGCTCATAATCATTGCACAGACTGGTAAAATTTTGCTTGATGGCTTCTATTGTCGCCTTTGCTGTAAATTGGTCATTTCCATAAATCAGCTGAAAAAAGTACTCAATTGACTTCATCTTGTACCGAGGATCCAGTATAGATGCGAATGCCATTACTTGCCTAGTAAGATCCCAGTATCCCTCAAACTTTTTCAGCATTCGGCCAGCCATTTGTGCAACAACTGGAGATGGACTATTGCGCCAGGTGTTCAAAAGGACATGGATCTCACACATGTCATTGAAATATAGGTTTGCAGTCGGGTTTTCCACTGGAAACTTCTCCATTGTATTATTGAGCGCATCAAGTATTTCGGTGAGGGCTTTCACATCAGCCCACTCCTTAGGAGTCAAGAAAGCAGCATAGTGTGATTCCTGTTCCGCAAGGCGCAGAAGCACATCATGATAATAGCATGCAGAATCAAACATTAAGTAAGTGGATGGCCAGTTGTTAGGCGAATCAAGAACTAACATTTTTTGGTCAATCTGAAGCAGCTTTGCGGTACCGAGAAACTTCTGAAGCCGCTCTTGTGAGAACTTGACATTCTGAATCATCTCGCGGACTCTATTAATTATGTCGGATGTTTCTTCCAAGCTTTCTTCAACTGTGAGATTCAGAATATGTGCACAAGAGCGTACATGGAACAAGTTTCCGTTTAACAGGAGAAGTCTCCTAGGCTGCAGAACTCTGACAAGCTCTGTGGCAACACTGTCTCCAGAGGTACAGTTGTCTAATACAACAGCAGCTAGCTTCCTGTCAATACCCCACTCTTGCAACTTCTCCAGAATTAGGTTGGCAATCTGGTTGGCTGTGAAATGTTCATCAACATGCACAAAGTTGAGTATTTTTTTCCTGAGTTTCCACTCATCACTGGCATGATCAATGTAGTGGCAGGTCAAACACAAGTAGTCCATCTGTGTACTTGATCGCCACATATCAACTGAGATGCTAATCCGGCAAGGGGTCTTGAGGAGCACATCCTGCAGCTTAAGCCTCTCACTTGCGTAAATTGCCATGCTATCAGCTCTCACAATGTCATACGACACCATGCTAAACTGTGGCTGGAGGTTCTTAACAAACTTCTGGAACCCCAGATCATCCACCATTGAAAACCGGTAGCCATGCTGGACAATCATACGGGCAAGGTCTTGGCGGCTGAGTTCTTGATCAAAGTGTGCGTTGTCGTTGTCATGATCATCACCAGATGCATGCCCATCGCCAGGCCGCCCAGTAGAAGATTTGTTGTTGAGGATACGTCGTACAATAAGCTTCCGACGCTTACCAGCACGGCGCGTAGAGGTGGTGGTGCAGATTGCAAGGTGGTTGCGCAGGTGCGTGGTGCCTGACCGGCTAGTTGCGGTGAGCTGCTTCTTGCAGTGGTTACAGATTGCGACACAGTTCCCATCAGCACGGCGCTCCTTGGTGAAGTCCTGCCAAACTGCAGACCGCAGCTTGCGTGCCCGTGGATTGTGCACCACGGGCACAGCCGCCACTGTGGTGCTCATCGTGCCGGCAATCGGCACTTCCATCGCCGCCGGTTCCAGCATGCTATCGCATATATGCTCACCAACTGCAACAGGTCCAAAGAAATATCATGAGAACATTCCATGGTGGATACTACTAAACCTATGTGAAGTTAACGGAGATGAACCATGATGCTTCATCTTTCGCAGAAAGAGAAGATAAAAAGAGAAGACTTTGTACACTCCCCTGACGAACTGAAATAAATGGATGATGACCTTCCAACTTAAAGACTGCTCGTACGGTACAAGCATAAACTCGCACAGTCGCACTACAGAACGCAAATGGCATCACAAAGATTCGGCTTTAATTTCGCGAAATGCTGGGAGCTGCCATGCCACAGAGCAAATGAAACATACACGAAATCCCTTGTCAAAAATCCCCCTTTTACGGCCTTACCTACCTACCAAGTCTGAAAACCCAAATCCCCCAAAATTACAACACAATCAGCCGCAACAAGCAAGCGATCTCCGTAATCAAGGAACTAATCGGCCCAGAGGGGTCCTCCTCCCACCCCCAAGCTCGAGCCCCAGGAAATGGACACGAGATATCTCCCAGGCCAGGGCTTGAGCTAGGGTTTATGGCTTGGGTAAGTGGACCCGATAAGACGGAGGATGCAGAGAGGCAGAGGGCGGAGGGCGGGGAGACTGACCTCGTCGGAAGCGGCCGGCGGCGAGCGGTGGTGATGGGTCGCGGGGAGGGGACCCGCAACCCGATCCGGTGGGGGGTTAGCAGATCGGAGTCCGGGCCGACGAGGTGTGGGTTGCGACCCATTACTGCTGGTGGTTTTGTCGCCGTGGTGGGTTTCGGGTCCGCCCTGCGCGATGGACGGCCGCGATGCCACCACGTGTGCCGGCTTCTGGCTTCGGTGTGGTGGGCAGAGTTGGTACTTGGTTGGAGTTTGGAGTTTGGAGTTTGGAGACCGGTGGACTCGGTTAAACGCGAACGGGTTCAGTGTTCAGATGAATCCCGCATTTTCACTTCAAGAAACTCATGGGAGAGCTGCCACCGAATGGTAAACTGTACTTTTCAGAATTTCGCGTTCGTTGTACTTTCGGAAAAAATCAGAGAAAGTTCTGTTAACGATCACACACATAGTCCATACGGACCATAGTTCATACGAATCATAGTTCATACATAGAGCAAAAGAAACGGCGGTGCATCTACCTACGACCGCTAGCTACGGCGGCGCATCTACCTACGGCGGCTAGCGCGCATCAACTACGACGGCGACGGCGACGCTTCATTCGATGACGATGACGCCCGCCGCGCGCTCCTCCACCTTCTGGCGCTGCTGAAGCTGCTGCACCGCCTCCTCCGCCGCCTTCTGGCGCTCAATGAGGCGGAGGGCCTCCTCCAGCTCGGCGTCGTTGGCGGCGGCCTCGCGGAGGCGGGTGCGCTCGGAGCGCCGCTTGATCCACGCGAGGACGCGCGCCTCGTCCTCGTCGGAGGCGACGTAGTCGCCGTTGACAATGTCTTCTTTTTCTTCGGATTCCTCGGAGCTGAACCCCGAGGAGAGGGCGGGCGGTGGAGAGGGAGTACGGCTGCAACAGTGGCGGCTGCTGCTACTGCTCCCTGCACCCGAGGAGGAGGCACCGCCGTAGGTGTATGGCACGAGGGAGAGAGGCGGAGTAACTCCCCAGTTGGTCCAGCGCCGCACCGCCCGCTTCTTGCAGCCCATTGAGCGGCTTGCTTTGAGTTCGGCGCTCGTCTTGAGGAGCTGGCCGCGGGCACCGTAGCGCGGCGGGGAGGCGGTGGGATGGGGTCCATGTCGATCGCGGCGGAGCGTTTGGCGTCGACGACGGTGTGGATTAGGTGGTGGTGGTGGAGTATTTGGTCGCTCGAGGTTCGTCGGTGGTGGCGAATTTCGCGAGGGAATGCGGCGGAGTAGATAGGGTTTCTGCTCGGGTCCGGCGACCCGAGCAGCATATGTACCGTCTGAAGCGGGCTTTGTTCGGGCCACTGAACTACGTTTATGGGCCGGCACCACTATACGGGCGCTGCACGAAGCGCAAAACCGAGCGCGGCCCCTATGTCGATGGAGTTTTTTTTTTTGGTTTTGGGCCTATTTAAGGTAGCTGCTAGAGCTGCTCTCACAACGGGCCGACCCTAAACAAACTGAGGAGTCCAACGAGCCGACGATTGGGTCCGGCATGATTCGTCTTTTCTTTTTAATTTTAAACCATGCAACTTATCTCTGTTCTAAGGTCGGTGGCTCGGTGCTTTAACATGCATGGACTCTACCCCATATATAAAGGCATAGGCATTGCGTTATGCAACAGATTCCATCGTGATCCACGAGAGATGGGGCGATTAGCAGCGATACTCCTCGGGCTAGCCTACATGCTATGCGTAGCCACGGCCGACCAGCTCAAAACAACCAACACAAGCTCTTGCCATCATCTCCAGCTTCCTCACGGCGTCACCGGCGCCGAGAGCCTTGACTTCTATGGCAAGAACGGGGTCTACACGGGCGTCTCCGACGGCCGTGTCCTCAGGTGGGGCGGCCGCGCTGTGGGTTGGAGCACCTTCGCCTACAACGCGAATTTCAGGTCCGTATATAAAATAAATGGTTGAGCATCGCATTGTCAAATAGATCTCTATTGGTTAATTAGATTTGTTTCAATTACGTGTGACCTGCATGTGTGTAGTAAGCTTCCTCTATGCTCGGATTCTTCGATGCCATCGGTAGAGAAAGAAAGCATATGCGGACGACCGCTCGGTGTCCGGTTCTACAGGAAAACCGGCGAGCTATACATCGCCGATGCATACTTTGGGCTCATGAAGGTAGGGCCGGCCGGCGGTGAAGCCCAGGTGCTAGCGAAAGAGGCGGACGGTGTCCCGTTCCACTTTGTCAACGGCCTCGCCGTTGATCAGGCTACCGGCAATGTATACTTCACCGATAGCAGCCTCAAGTTCACCCGGAGGTCACGTCTTAATTTACTCGTAACATACACTGAATTTACTTGATTTCATGCTTTAGCCATTATGAGCAGGCACTCAACGGTGTCTATATGTGCAGGGATAACTTCGAGATTATGAGGAACCACGACGACTCCGGTCGCCTGCTCAAGTACGACGCGCGGACGAAGCTTGTCACGGTGCTTGTGGCCAATAGGCCGTACCCGAACGGCGTCGCGTTGAGCCGCGACGGTACACACCTGGTGGTGGCGCACACGGGGCCATGCGAGGCGCACAGGTACTGGCTCAAAGGACCCAAGGCCGGCACGTACGAGCTTTTCGCGAAGCTGCCCGGGTACCCGGACAACGTGAGGCCAGACACGCAGGGTGGTTTCTGGGTGGCGCTGAACCGGGAGAGTCAGCAGAACGAGACGGCTCCGGTGCCGAAGCCGAAGCACTTGGTCGGCGTGCGTCTCAATGCCGACGGCAAGGAGGTCGAGGAGCTGACGGCCGCCGCGGGTGTCACGCTCAGCGAGGTGGCGATCTCGAACGGCAAGCTCTGGCTCGGTTCCGTCGAGCTTGACTACATTGGTGTGCTTTGATTTACAGTTATGTGATAGAGTTGTTTTGTTACAGTACCGTGTCGTTGGCGATTGCGTGATTAGTTTGTACGTAGAAGAAGAGCCTTGGCGATTGTGTTTGATTAGCTAGTAGAAGAAGAGTTAATAAGATTCATAGCTTCGTAAGGTTTAAAGTCTCTGCCGTCGTTTATCTGGAGATATAGTATTAATAATGAATATAGATATTACACAAGTACTGTTTTCTTTCTGTTCAATCTTTTGAAGTTACATATTCGCATGTATTTAAATATTATTATATTAGGGAAAGTTGAGACAGTAGCTAGAACTAGCATACGTAATTCTTTCTCTATATGAAACAAGACAACAAAAGAAAAACATGTTCGGCACTGCAGGCCAGTTCTTCAGTCGGAAAGAGAGAAAATAATCTTGAATTGTGTGCTTCTTATTGGAAGCAACCTCTTGTTTACTATTCGAAATGCTGAACCAGCTTATAAACAGAATCACACACCCAAACACAAGATCCAACCAACGGCTTGTACAAAGTAAATAACCTCTTGTTTCTGCTATCCTCCTTACGACAGCTACTAGTTTGTGATAACCCTCGCATCCATACGTTCAGTACAGCGAACTTGAAAAGGATGCAGCTCTGGAACCTGTGTTTTTTAAAAAAAAAAAAAAAAAGATAGAAGATTTAACTTAATTGAGCGCTTCTAGCATGGCACCTCGATGTCGGCTCTTCGCCACCTGGAGCTGTAGGTGGTTCCAAGGGTTGGGTTGTTCGTCTGTCAATGCGGTACGCGAGCTGGGTTCGCGCGCGCACTAGGGGTCGCGCGGGCTCTGCTTGCCCGCCACGTGGCCGCGTTGTGCCGCTTCGTCTTCACACACTCTTTTGTCCCATGCCGTACTGCAAGTTTGCTGTTTTAGTGCTTCCACAATGTACTAACACAAAAATAAATAAAGAAAAAAGCACTGCTGCGTAAAAAAGCACCGCGAAAAAAGGCAATGCAATGCAATAATACTGCAGCGCAACAAAGTACAAAAAGGCAGTACACCGCCAAAAGGAGTGCAACGCAGCACAAAAAGACAGTGCAGAGACGGTGCACTGCCAAAACACAGTGAATGAGCGGTGCACTGCCACGACACTACGCAGTGCAAAGCGATTCAAGGCAGTGCATAGGCGGGTCCTCTACCAGGACACCCCGCCGTGCAAAAGGATCGAAGACAGTGCAACGTGGTACAGAAAGATAGTGCATGGCGATGCAACTACCAAGACAATGCTTCTTGCAAAAACGATCGAAGAAAGTGCAATGTGGTATAAAAGGCAGTGCATGGGCGGTGCACTACCAGGGTACCAAGCCGTGCAAAACGAACGAAGTCCGTGGAACATGGTACAAAAAGGTTGTGCACGAGTGGTGCACTACCAAGACACCGTGCCGTGCAAAACGGTCAAAGGCAGTGCAATACAAGAAAGTGCAACTTGGTTCAGAATGACAGTCCATGGGTGTTGCACTATCAGGACACAGCGCCGTGCAAACCGATCAAAGGCAGTGAAACGTAGGCATGAAAGAAGTGCAAAAAATCATCAAAACCTATGAACATGAGATCTAGTTTTGAAGATCTCGACGCAACTAGCCTAGTCGTGAAAATAGAACATAATTTGGGCACTTCATTTGAAAGATATTCACTTTTCTGTATTCGAATCTAGAAAGAGAAAAGAGAAAGGTATACATATGCAGTCAGCTTTTGCCACGTGTTGAGCAGGGAGAAATTGCATGCAGGCAAAATGTTGCTGGTTGGCCGTCACGTGCCTGTGACAGACGAAAAGCGGAGCTCGCGTCCATACACGTGCGCTCATACTAGTCAAAATGAACTTAATTTATTAAATAAGGAAAAGTCATAGAACCAAGTTTTAGTGTTACGACCACATCGAGGTTAAAGTCTACTCTCCCGCAATCAGAAAACCCAAATGTTTCGCACCGGCTAGAACCCACATTCTACCTTTCGACTTGATTCTATCGAAGATGATGGTTGGCGTAGTGCTCACCTTTTTTAAGGTTCTCGCATTCCTCTCATTCCAAATATCTCAAGTGACTAGCATGAGGAGGGAGGCCATAGTCTTCTTTCTCCCGTCGTGAGCAAAGATCATTGAAGTCCACCAACATTCCACACTGTCAAAATCACTCCAAGGAGTAAGGATGGAATTTTACCCACGGGTATGGGTAGGGTATGAGTACACTTTTATGCCCATGGGTAGCACCCATATATCCCACCCGTCAAGTCATGGGTAGGGCGTGGCTATATCCTCGTACCCACGGGTATAGCCATACCCTGCTCGTTTATTGTCAATTTTGTATGTAGACACGTCTACTTTGTCGACTTACGAGTTAGAATATGAGAATGTGATTTTTATAGTTTTTTAATTGTTATGTACTCAACTGCCTAAGTTGACATAATTAATTTTTTAATCAAATTTGTTATCAATAAATATAAAATTGCGAGTGATTTGTGTACAATTTTACCTGCCCACCTGGTACCCAATGGGTATGGTAACCCATCGGGTATGGGTATGGGTAACGTTTTATACCCATGGGCATGGGTATGAGTAGAATTTTGTACCCATTGACTATGCGAATATGGGTATGGTACTGTTCTACCCTGCCCATACCCTACCCATTTCCATCCTTACCAAGGGCCGGGGGGGGTCAAAGTCGTGGATGTGAAGCCAATTCCTATTCATAACGGAGAAGTGGCATTTGAATATAAGATGGGTTGTCGATTTGTCATGGCAATGGCATAGGGGAAAATCCTCCCATCAGACCATCCACGTCTCTGAAGGTGGTCTATCGTCCAAATCTGGTTTTGGATGATAAGCCAAGAGAATAGTTTGCATTGGGGGGGGGGGGGGGAGCCTTCCAAACGACCATCTACATGGAAGAGTGAATAGTTCCGGCTAATTGAGCCTTGTAGGCTGACAAGCAATAGTATGCCCTGTTTGCGGTGAGCTTCCAAACAATACAGTCCGGCACAACATCTTGAAGAGCGATTTGAGAGGTGTGTTTCCAAAGCAAGGTAAAATCGTGAAGGTTTTGGACAGAAATGTCCGCGTTATGACAAGATGAAGGATCCAATCGTCCTTGTTGATGGATTTCCGGACGTTCCAAGTTTTCCACTTATAAATAGCATAGATGGATGGCGCAAAGCACTTGGGGCTTAGCCCATCGGCCCAAGGATCATCACAAAAACTAACCTAATTTCTGTCTCCAATGGTGACTTTAGTTAATGAGAAAAATAGCTCCAAGTCCTCCCTGTTGCAAGGGCTTTCCATTCCAATCCAACGCATATCCGGTGAAGTCCAAGAAAGCCACGGCCAACGTAGGCGTAAAGCTCTCGCGAATTTATCCATGTTAAGGATACCCAATCCTCCAAGGTAGGTAGGGCGGCAACCCGCGTTCCAATTGACTTTTACACTTTCTGCGGTTAGCTTTTTCATTACCCTCCCAAAAGAAGCTTCGCATTACCTTTCTGATAGATTGAGGAGGTTCCACATGGACCTCAAGGGCTATCAGTCGGTAGATGGCATGTGAGGTAAGAATCGAATTGACTAGCGTCTTCCTCCCGATGATGTTGAAGTATCTTCCATGAAGAGGAGCAAGGCGCGCCGCTGCTTTATCTTCGATGTATTAAAAGTGTGATCTCTTGAGGCGCTACAACAGAATTGGAAGGCCAAGGTATTTCATAGGAAAGCTCGTGGTGGTAGCCGATAGGTCTTGTAGAACATGCACAAGGTCCACCTCATTCCACCGGATAGGTGCCACAAGGCTCTTCTCAAAGATTGTCAAGAGGTCGGTAACATTGCTAAAGTTGTTCAAAATATGCGCAAGGTTGGACACCTCCACATGGTTTGGGCCCATAAAGATGGTTGCATTGCTGGCATATAGAGATGTTCGGAACCTCCCTCCCCTACTAATACGCCTCAAACGTATCTATAATTTTTTATGCTCCATGCTTGTTTTACACCAATTCATACATGTTTTGCTTACACTTCGTTGCACTTTTATGCATTTCCTGGAACTAACCTATTGACAAGATGCCACAGTGCCAGTTCCATTTTTCTGTTGTTTTGTATTTCAAAAAAGTTGTACAGGAAATATTCTAGGAATTAGACGAAACAAAAGCCGAAGTCAATAGTTTTTCGTAACGAAGACAGAGTCCAGGGGGGTCAAATAAGTGGCGCAGGGCGGCCAGACCACACCTAGGCGCGGCCTGGCCTTGGCCCGCACCTAGGGGTGGTGTGGGCCCCTGGCCTCCACCGACCTCGCCCTTCCGCCTATTTATTCAGGATCTCGGGAAAACCATGAATACCCAAGCCTCCGCCCACGAAAATTTCCGTAGCTCCGCCGTCGCAGACAAGATCCGGGGGACAGAAGTATCTGTTCCAGCACCCTGTCGGGACAGGGAATTGCCCCCGGAGCCATCTCTATCAACTCCACTGCCATCTTCATCGCCGTTGCTGACTCCCATGATGAGGAGTGAGTAGTTCTCCCCCGAGGCTGAGAGCTTTACCGGTATCTATGTGGTCTATCTATCTCTCCATGTATGATCTTTATGTGATCATGAGCTTTGTAATCTAGTTGAATAAGTAGATGTTATGCTTCAACTATTGTGCTACTCAAGTGGTTTTATTATGTGATCTCCGGGGACACCTTGTCCAATGGTGTGAAGGTGACAGTGTGCACACTGTGTTTGTTTCTTAAGCTTAATTTACAGAAATACTTATGAATTGTGGTGTCTAGTTAGTACCATCTTTGTATGATCAAAGTGACAGCGTGGGGCATCCATAGATTGGGAATGTGAACTTTAAGGAATGCTTATGCAGCCATACACAGTGAATTTGTGTTTGTTATCAAACCAGAGAGTGGTTCAGAGTAGCGTACTGAAGAGATAATATCTATGTATTCAATTATGGTATCATTGTTGAGAGTGTCTACTAGTGAAAGTATGCTCCCTAGGCCTTGTTTCCAAGCATTGAAACACTGTTTACAACCAGTTCTGCTACATGTTTGCTTGCTGCCATTTTATTTCAGATTGCAATTACCACTTACAATCATCCATATTACTTGTATTTCACTATCTATTCGCTGAACTAGTGCGCACCTATACACCTGACAAGTTTATTGGGTGTGTTCGGGACACAGGAGACTTCCCGTATCGTAATTGTAGGGTTGCTCGAGAGTGATATCTTTGACCTCTACCTCCCTGAGTTCGATAAACCTTGGGTGATCCACTTCAGGGAAACTTGTTGCTATTCTACAAACCTCTGAACTTGGAGGCCCAACACTGTCTGCAAGAATAGAAGTGTGCGTAGACATCACCTACCGAGGAGGTGGCTAAGGAGGCAGTGGTCAGTGGCCACTTGAAGGATGCGTTGGAGAGGGTCAATTGCGATATCAAAAATTAAGGGGGAGAGCGGATCCCCTGTTGTAGGCCACGTCCATCCTTGATAGGATCACCCAGGATGCCATTTAGGAGGACTCTCGACGAAGTGGTGCAAAAAAAGGTCGTGAGAGAATTGAGGAAGCGTTGTGGAAATCCAAGGCATTGAAGAAGATCAAGGATGTAGTCCTAACGAACATGATCGAAAGCTTTCATAATGTCAAAGCTTGAAGAGAAGTACCGCCTTCTTTCTTCGGTGTAACCATCTCGCGTAGTTGCGGAAGAAATATGAAGTTGTTGTGTATTCTCGTCGACTTTATGAAAGCACTTTGGGAATGAGACACAATGTCGTTCATGCGGGGGGAGGGGGTGGGCAAGCAGCGAGATAGGATTTTTTGACACAATCTGCAAATCAGGCTAATGGGTCTAAAGTCGGAGATGTCCTCCGCCCCTTCTTTCTTGGGAATAAGGACAATATTGGAGGTGTTTAGCCAATGTAGATTCCTAATGTTGAGGTTGGAGAAGCATTGTATAACCTCCATGTTGTGGAGTTTAATAATTTCCCAACAAGTCTTGAAGAATTTTCCATTGAATCCATCCAGGTCGGGTGCCTTATCGGAAGGCATGTCCATAATGGCATCCTTTACCTCATCCTCCGAAAAACGATCATCCAAACCATCCAAGGTCGATGTTGGGAGGTAAATGGGTTCCCAATTGAAGGATAGCTTTCGAGGCATTGGGAGTTCAATGGATTCCCAACAATTTCGTGTTTGCGTCCCTTCTCGATGGTTTGTGAGTTGTGACCGGTGAGCAACATGAGAGATATAATGAGGAGGTTGTTAAATTACACGATGCCAGAAATATAGATCACTATCTGGCGTGATGGACTTTGGTTAGGGAAATAAGAATGATGGTGAATCTGGCGGTGTACAAACACGAGACACGGGGGATGCGAGATTTTACCTAGCTTCAGGCCTCCAGAGGAGAAACCCTACGTGTTTATTGTTGCATGTATTGTCGATGAGATTACAATGTTGTCGAGATAGGCTATGACCTAGCGAAACTAGGTTTGTTTTGTGCGAGAGTAGGTTGATGGATTGCTTAGATTTGCTCAGAGGCTCCTCCTGGCCTTTATAAAGGAGGCCAGGTCTCGGGTGCCACATTATTCAAGTCGTACACAAATTAGTATCTTTCTTATATGAGCTTTCCCTTTTCGTTACGTCCGGCTCTTGGGCTTCGGGAATCTTGCGAGAGATGTTTTATTTCTTGGGCTTCGTGAGCCTCTAGTTGGATATAACAAGGTATGATAACAGTGAGTACTCGATAAGGTATGCCCACATCATTAGCCTCCAAATGTCTAGGGGGTCAAAGACTAGCGTAGAGACTTGATCCAACTCAATATTTACTGCAGTCGATGATTTTATCAAGTGTTAATATGAGCCTGGAAATTCATCAGGTCAATGTTTAAATCCTTTTTAAAGTCATAGGGATATTTGTTAATGCGTCTGGTGCAACCAATGGATCATGACCAGTTAATTGCTCCAGGGCAAAAAAAAAAACGCAACCTACTCAAACTGGAGTCCCCAGACTCGAATTCGGTATAAGCTAGGTGTAACTCGAATGATGCCACAGAGGTCTTACTGAATCGAGCTCTTGCTAATGTAAAGGATACCCAACGGCCCGTCGGGATTTTTCATTATGTTATTGGCACGGTAATCAGTTGGTAGAGTGTCGTGGAGGTGAGTGCTAGGCCAATAGATATGATCTATATGACTTATCTTTGCATCGTAGATGTAACATCTAGACATATTCTCGCGACCGATGCGATCTTGGTAGTCGAGGGGTTGTAGACCTCACACTCGATGTTTCGATTGTGTGTAGGATACCAAGCATATGTCTAGTCATATGAGAATGAGTTTCTGCATTTGTAAGGGAGATCATCTTGATTGTGAAGTCGCTTATTTTATCGGGTGCGCGGCAAGCGCTCCTAATGGGAGTACGCCCGGAGTGCTTGCAGTTGTGCATAGACTCAAACATATGGCCCTCAAAGAGGAACTTGACTCGTATTCACATCACTCGAGGAAGAATTCAACTCGAGCTTGTGATACTTGAGGAGAAACTCAACTTTAATTTATAGCACTTGAGGGAAAAACTCGACTAAAGCTTATGTTGTAGTCCAATGGTTATCGACTTTTCATAAAAGATGTGGTAGATGACATCAAGTATGACATCAAGACATACTTGAGTACTTCTTTGCACAACTGATAAGACTTGACCTCAGTGTAAGACTTGACCTCAGTGGGCCCTTGCTAGAAGTCTAACTGGCTGAGACCGATTTGTTCGCACGTCGAGCGCGAAAATCGGGGCATGATGTCTACGCACGCTTCTATTCTTGTAGACAGTGTTGGGCCTCCAAGTGCAGAGGTTTGTAGAACTCAGGGTGGGCATTCGGTTTAAACCGAAATTTCGGTTCGGTTTTTCCGGTTTTTGAACAAATTCGATTTTCAAAAATGGTAACCGAAATTGGCATGAAAATTTAGGAAACCGAAGATTCGGTTAACCGACAAATTCGGTTCGGTTTTCGGTTAAAACCGAATGAACCTACTCACTTGAACAAATAGTAGGCATCACCGAAGAAAGCAAATAGTGATTGACATATCAACACAAAAAGCATCAACTCACGCAAGAAATCGACAAATGAGCACCAATCATGGAGGGATGCTATTTGGTAGGTCGCGGCACTCGTGGTACAGGTGCATCACTCGTGAGCGATTAAAAGGGGTAGCTAAGACTTCGAGCGACGTGTTCTATTATGCGAGGCTTCGAAGCTATATTCAGAAAAAGCTAGTACATCAAAGACCAAAGTCATACATTGAATGAACAATTTTTGGAACATCAAACGCAATTGGGCTTCTATGGAATGATCGGTTTATGCACAAATTGATGGTAGGTTACTCAATTCGGTCTATTCGGTCCTATTCGGTTGGTGGGGCTAAAAACCGAATTCTACCAAATTTAATTCGGTTAGTATAAATGGAAACCGATAAAATAGCGGTTAACGGAAAAAACCGAGATTTCGGTTAGTTCGGTTTCGGCTTCGGTTCGGTTTTCGGTTTCACGGTTTTTATGCCCACCCTGATGTAGAACATCAACAAGTTTCCCTTAAATGGATCACCCAAGGTTTATCGAACTCAGGGAGGTAGAGGTCAGAGATATCCCTCTCAAGCAACCCTGCAATTACGATAAAAGAAGTCTCTTGTGTCCCCAACACACCCAATACACTTGTCAGATGTATAGATGCACTAGTTTGGCGAAGAGATAGTAAAATGCAAGTGATATGGATGAATATGAGTGGTAATAACAATCTGAAATAAATATGGCAGCAAGTAAACATGCAGTAAAATAGTAAATAAACGGTGATTCGATGTTTGGAAACAAGGCCTAGGGATCATACGTTCACTAGTGGTCACTCTCAACAATGATATCATAAAGGAATACAAATATAAGCACTTAACTATGCTACTCTGAACTACTCTCCGGTTGGATAACGAATAGTAATTCACCGCGTAGGACTACAAAAGCAAACCTTAAAGATGTATTTCCAAGTACTAATGAACACCCCGCGCTTCACTTTGAGCATTCATAGGAGGTACTAACACACCACAATTTCATAGAGACATCCAACTCAAATCATAATTCAGTGAACAAGTATTCTATGAAATATAGTCTAGGAGACCCACACGGTGCACACACTCCACCTTTACACACGTGGGACAAGGAGTCTCCGGAGATCACATAAGTAAAATTCACTTGAATAGCATAACGACATCTAGATTACAAAGCTCATGGTCACATAAAGATCACACCATGGGAGAGACATAAACCACATAGCTACCGGTAGAGCCCTCAGCCCCGAGGGAGAACTACTCCCTCCTCATCATGGGAGTCAGCAACATCGATGGAGATGGCGCTGGAGTCGTTGGAGATGGCTCCGGGGGCAATTCCCCATCCCGGTTGGGTGTCGGAACAGAGACTTCTATCCCCCAGATCTTGTTTGCGACGGCGGCGGAGCTACGGATATTTTCGTGGGCGGACGCTTGTATATTTAGGGTTTTTGCGTCGGGAGCTTTATATAGGCGAAAGGGCGAGGTCAGTGGAGGCCTGGTGGCCCCAGACCACCCCTAGGCGCGGGCCAGGGCTAGGCCGCGCCTAGGGTAGGTGTGGCCACCCTGTGTCCCTCCTCTGTCTCTTCTCTGGACTCCGTCTTCGCTCCAGGAAAATAGTAACTTTGGCTTTTGTTTCGTCCACTTCCGTGAATATTTCCTGTACAACTTTTCTGAAATACAAAAACAGCAGAAAACAGGGAACTGGCACTGTGGCATCTTGTCAATAGGTTAGTTCCGGAAAATGCATAAAAGTGTCACGAAGTGTAAATAAAACATATAGCAATTGGTGTAAAACAAGCATGGAGCATGAAAAATTATAGATACGTTTGCAACGTATCAACATCCCAAAGCTTACCTTCTGCTCGTCCTCGAGTAGGTAAGTGATAACAAAGATAATTTTTGAGGTGACATGAAGTCAACACAATCTTGATCAAGCATTGTAAAGCATTGTGAGCTGGGATCTAAGTACTCTAACATATGCATGATAGATATCATTCAATAGAACTTAGCAACTATGTTATAACATGAAGAGTAAATCAAACAAAAGATCATGAATAATTGTGCATTGAAAGCAACTGTTTGTTTATGAGCATAGAGAAAACATAGCAAAGTATGTCCTTTATAAAGTAGCAAAACATAAACGCTAGGACACCTGTAAAGTTCAAAGGGTGACTAGATACAAGTAATTTAAGAACAAGCAATAGCACAATCATGAATCAATCAATAATAATTTTGGGACTATGCACATTGCACTAAGAATGACAACTATGCTCTCTTAATCGGTGCATAAAGTAGAAGATGAAGACTCAACATAAAAGTAAAAGAGAGACTCTTTGCAGATTAAGCAAGATAAACAAGTTTTATAAACCTTCCAAAAAGAATGGTACTTATTAGCTTTGAGCTCTCATTACCCCTATCCTAAGCATCTTGAATGGTTAAACTTAATGTGAGTCAAATATGAGCTATATGCTTGCAAATCACAAGTTGAAATCTCATGCCCCTTGAATGCGAGTGCCTAAACCTCGTGCTACTCAACTTAGGTCCCAAATAAGTTCTTGTCATTGTAAGTATACATGTATCATTAAGAACCGCCAACGGGGTACCTCTTGCACGATGATATGGAGGTACTCTTGTAAGAGCAATCCCATGCCAAAATGACAAGACAAACAGACAATGAGCATCCCAACAATTTTTTATTTACTATGGGTATAGCTTTCTATTGAAAATGATTCATAGAATGCTCGCTATGGTTTAGCTGTAAATTTCCACCATGAATGATGCATGGCTTAGATTAGCGGCCCAGGCGTTTCTCTAACTCATATACAAACTTCATGGACTTACAAGTTTCCATTTTATTTCGCACCACTAGGCATCCATAAACAAAAGAACATGACATCAACTAAATATAAGTGCAATGTCGAAAGTGTTCCCCATGAAAGCATGATTATACTAACTCCCAACTTGCAATTTGCAAACATATAAACTTCATAAGATATGCACAATGATCAAGTTTATTAAGTGCAAGAAAGCAAATGTGTCATCAAGTTCATGAGAGTTTTACTGACTAATTTTCTCATGCCAAAATTTAATTTGGAAGATAAATAAAAACATGATGAATTACTTGGAATAGCAATAATGCTACTTGGTAGATATGGTGGACACAATTGGCAAACTTTGGTTTATGGTGGTTGTATGCACGAGTAGAGTTCATACTCAGTACAGGCGGAGGCTAGAAAAAGACTGGGATCGACCAACTAAGAGAGCAATAATGGCCATAATCATGCATAGCGACAAAACATTATCAATCAAAGCACAAAGTTATATTACAAGTCAAAAACTAAATTATCATAGAGGTTTTAGTTGACTGGTTATAGTCATAACATGGTATAAGCATGCGCCAAGTCAACCCAATAAAGCATCAAAGGAGAATACCACAATATTATGCTTTTATGATGGAAACAACACATGATTCTTTCAATGACACATTATGCACTCTTAGCCATTTGAAACAAGTCATGCTAAAACAATAAATACTAACCATATGACAAGAATAACATCCAACATGACATGCTAAAGTCTATGCCATAGTCTAGACAAGCTTCCTTTTGCATCACTATATGCATGAAATATTTTACTCGTATCCAACACCAATCAACTTATTTGAAATAAATCTCAGAGATGAAATACATTATATACCAGAGAGATAATCATACACAAATGAAGAATACTAACGAGCTCTGAACAAAATTCAAGTGAAAGAACAAGAGCTAAACGCAGTACCAGAAAACTAGAACACTCACAGAACAATAACAGTGAATAGAGCGTTCTATGAAATTAAAACGGAGCATGTCTCTCTCCCACACAAGAATGATAGGATTCAACCGTGTGCTACAACAAACAAAATAAAACTAAACTAAAAACAAAAATAAAGACGCTCTAAGAACAACACATAGTGTATGAAGCAATAAAAATATAGCGCATAGAGAGATGACCTGTTGCTTTGTTGATGAAGAGGGGATGCTTTGGGCATCCCAAGCTTTCACGCTTGTACCTCTTGAACATGTATTGGGGTGCAGGGGTATCCCCAAGCTTGAGCTTTTATCCATTCTTCATCTCATCACATCATTCTTCTCTCCCTACACTTGAAAACTTCCTTCATACAAAACTTCACACAATTATCTATTAGCAGCATTAGTACAATCAAAATAAACAAATCTACTTGGGTTCAGTTCTAACATATATAAAATATCTATTAAAGAATTATCAACTGTAGCAACCTTTCAAAAGGCTCTTTGATCAAAAGAACTCAAAAGTAAAAAGATTTAAGAGGCAAATGCAAATAGTGCAGAAATCTGTCAAAACAGAACAGCAGGTAAAGATCGATTTTTTTCGAAAATTCTCTGTTTCTCATCTCGAAAAGTGGTCAACTAACGAAAGTTATGTAATAACCTGGGGCATATGCATAAACAATGGCAGATCAAAATTCTTCTCTGGCTAGTTTTATGAAGATTTATGGTAACAACGCAAAATCTGTTTTCAGGACAGCAACTTCCCCAAATCTTACTTTCTTCCTATTAGAGGCTAATATTGGCACAAAAAGAAACAAAAATTATAAGGAGAGGTTATTACAGAGGTAACAACTTCCAAGACTCAGCATAAAATAAAAATTACATAAATAAAACAATGGGTTGTCTCCCATGAGCGCTTTTCTTTAATGCCTTTCAGCTAGGCGCAGTAGTTTGAGAAGATGTTCACATAAGAAATATGAATTGAAGCAAAAGAGAGCATCAAGGAGAAAATATGAAACACATTTAAGTCTAACTCACTTTCTATGCATAGGAATATTGTACACAAATAAATCCGCAAAGAAGAAAGTGACAAGCATAGGAAGATAAAACAAGAGCAACTTCAAAATTTTCAGCATATAGAGAGGTGTTTTAGTAACATGAAAACTTCTACAACCATATTTTCCTCTCTCATAATAACTTTCAGTAGTATCATGAATAAACTCAACAATATAACCATCACATCAAGCATTCTTATCATGAGTCACATGCATAAAATAATTACTACTCCCCACATAAGCATAGTAATTCTTATTAATTGTAGTAGGAGCAAATCCAGCAAAATAGCTATCATTATTATTCTCATCACCATAATCATCAAATATAGGAGGCATATTGAAATCAATATTAATTTTCTCCTCAATAGTAGGTGGACTAAAAATATCATATTCATCATTGTAATAATCATATATCAGAGGTATAGTATCATTAAAGTAAATTTCCTCCTCCGTGCTTGGGGGGCTAAAAATATCATGCTCATCAAAACCAGCTTCCCCAAGGTTAAAATTTTCCATAGAATTAGCAATAATGGTGTTAAAAGAATTCATATTAATAACATTGCCACCAGCATGCAAGTAAAGCTTCATAGGTTTTTTAAATTTTCTCGTCAAACACCTCATGTCCTAACTCAAGATAAATACTATAAAGCTCTCTAATTTTGTTGTTGTTTTGCATTAAGCCTAACTAGTGAAAATAAAAACAAGAAACAAAAAGATGTAATTGCAGAATCTAAAGGAAATATCTTCGAGTACTCACCAACAACTAAAAGACTTAGTAGCCAGAGGATGTGAGTACCTTTTACCTTACCTCCCTGATACGTCTCAAACGTATCTATAATTTCTTATGTTCCATGCTAGTTTTATGACAATACCTACATGTTTTGTTCACACTTTATATCATTTTGATGCATTTTCCGGAACTAACCTATTGACGAGATGCCGAAGTGCCAGCTCTCGTTTTCTCGCTGTTTTTGGTTTCAGAAATCCTAGTAAGAAAATATTCTCGGAATTGGACGAAATCAACGCCCAGCATCTTAGAATTCCACGAAGCTTCCAGAACACCCGAGAGGCACCAGAGGGGAGGCCCAGGGCCTCCACACAACATGGCGGCGCGGCCAGAGGGGGGGCGCGCCCCCCTATTGTGTGGCGGCTCCGTAACCCCTCCGACTCCGCCTCTTCGCCTATTTAAAGGTCCCTGACCTAAATCTTCGATACGAAAAAGCCACGGTACGAGAAACCTTCCAGAGCCGCCGCCATCGCGAAGCCAAGATCCGGGGGACAGGAGTCTCTCGTTTCGGCACGCCGCCGGACGGGAAGTGCCCCCGAAGGCATCTCCATCGACATCACCGCCATCTTCATCAACGCTGCTGTCTCCCATGAGGAGGGAGTAGTTCTCCATCGAGGCTAAGGGCTGTACCGGTAGCTATGTGGTTAATCTCTCTCCTATGTACTTCAATACAATGATCTCATGAGCTGCCTTACATGATTGAGATTCATATGAGCTTTGTATCACTATTATTCTATGTGCTACTCTTGTGATGTTATTAAAGTAGTCTATTCCTCCTTCACGGTGTAATGGTGACAATGTGTGCATCGTGTAGTTCTTGGCGTAGGCTATGATCATAATCTCTTGTATGTTATGGAGTTAATTATTACTATGATAGTATTGATGTGATTTATTCCCCCTTCATAGTGTAAAGGTGACAGTGTGTATGCTATGTTAGTACTCGGTTTAAATTGCAAAGATCTATTATGCTCTAAAGGTTACTTAAATATGAATGCCGAATGTTGTGGAGCTTGTTAACTCCGGCATTGAGGTGCTCTTGTAGCCCTACACAATGAATGGTGTTCATTATCAAACAAGAGTATATGTAGCACAAAGGAAGAGAACTTATTTATTTATGTGATCAATGTTGAGAGTGTCCACTAGTGAAAGTATGATCCCTAGGCCTTGTTTCTAAACATCGAATCTCCGTTTACTTACTGTTCTGTTGCATGTTTACTCGCTGCCATCTTTATTTCAGATTGCTATTACCACTCATATACATCCATACTACTTGTATTTCACTATCTCTTCGCCGAACTAGTGCACCTATACATCCGACAAGTGTATTAGGTGTGTTGGGGACACAAGAGACTTCTTGTATCGTGATTGCGGGGTTGCTTGAGAGGGATATCTTTGACCTCTTCCTCCCCGAGTTCGATAAACCTTGGGTGATCCACTTAAGGGAAACTTGCTGCTGTTCTACAAACCTCTCGCTCTTGGAGGCCCAACACTCGTCTACAAGAATAGAAGCACCCGTAGACATCAAGCACTTTTCCGGCGCCGTTGCCGGGAGGAAAGGTAAAAGGCACTCATACTCCGGTCCCGTGTAACTAAGTACTTTTCTCGTTGCCGTTGTGTATGTGCTCGAAGCTATTTCCTTTAGATCCTGCAATTGCATCTTTTTGTTTCTAGTTAAACACTAGTAAGGCATAATGGAAAACATCCGTGAGCTTTTTAAACTATTTCCGAGTCAAGACATGAATGGTTTAATGCGAAAATTAAAAAACCTATGGAACCTTATTTTCATGCTAGTAGCAATGATATTAGTATGAACGCTTTGAACACCATTGTTGCTAATGATATAGAAAATTCTAAGCTTGGGGAGGTCGGTTTTGATGAAAATGATCTCTTTAGCCCTCCGGGTATTGAGGAGAAAGTTTATGTTGATTATGATATGCCTCCCATATATGATGATTATAATGATAGTGGTCTTTTGGTGCCGCCTACTATGGAGAGTAAATTTTATTATGATTATACTATGCCTCCTACACTTGATGAGAATAATAATGATAGCTACTTTGTTGAATTTGCTCCCACTACAACTAATAAAATTGATTATGCTTATGTGGAGAGTAATGATACTTTTATGCATGTGAATAAGAATGCTTTATGTGATACTTATATTGTTGAGTTTGTTCATGATGCCTCTGAAAGTTATTATGAGAGAGGAAAATATGGTTGTAGAAATTTTCATGTTACTAAAACACCTCTCTATATGCTGAAATTTTTGAAGTTACACTCGGTTTTATCTTCCTATGCTTGTTACTTTGCTCTTCATGAACTTGTTTATTTACAAGATTCCTATGCATAGGAAGCATGTTAGACTTAAATGTGTTTTGAATTTGCTTCTTGATGCTCTCTTTTGCTTCAACTCTTATTTCTTGCGAGTGCATCATTAAAATTACTCAGCCCATCTTAATGGCTATAAAGAAAGCACTTCTTGGGAGATAACCCATGTGTTTATTTTGCTACTAGACTTTTGTTTTATATTTGAGTCTTGGAAGTTGTTACTACTGTAGCAACCTCTCCTTATCTTTATTTTATTGCATTGTTGTGCCAAGTAAAGTCTTTGATAGTAGGGTTGATACTAGATTTGGATTACTGCGCATGAAACAGATTTCGTCCGTCACGAATTTGGGCAGGGTTCTCTCGTAGGTAACTCGGAAAAATCTGCCAATTTACGTGCGTGATCCTCGGATATGTACGCAACTTTCATTCAATTTGAGCATTTTCATCCGAGCAAGTCCAGTGCCTCTAAAAAATTCGTCTTTACGGACTCGTTCTGTTTTGACAGATTCTGCCTTTTATTTCGCATTGCCTCTTTTGCCGTGTTGGATGGATTTCTTTGTTCCATTGACTTCCAAGTAGCTTTGGGCAATGTCCGGACGTGTTAAGAATGATTGTGTCACCTCTGAACATGTGAATTTTTGATTATGCACTAACCCTCTAATGAGTTTGTTTCGAGTTTGGTGTGGAGGAAGTTTTCAAGGGTCAAGAGAGGAGGATGATATACTATGATCAAGAAGAGTGAAAAGTCTAAGCTTGGGGATGCCCCCGTGGTTCATCCCTGCATATTTCAAGAAGACTCAAGCTGTCTAAGCTTGGGGATGCCCAAGGCATCCCCTTCTTCATCAACAATTTATCGGGTTTCTTCTCTTGAAACTATATTTTTATTCGGTCACATCTTATGTACTTTACTTGGAGCGTCTGTGTGCTTTTATTTTCGTTTTGTTATTTTCATTCTCTGAATAAATTCATGCTTGTGTGGGAGAGAGACACGCTCCGCTTTTTCATATGAACACTGATGTTCTTAGTTCTATCTTTAATGTTCATGGCGGAGTTGAAAACCGCTTCGTTGATTGCTATTTGGTTGGAAACAGAAAATGCTGCATGTGGTAATTGGTATAATGTCTTGAATAATTTGATACTTGGCAATTGTTGTGCTCATATGGATCATGTTTAAGCTCTTGCATCATGTACTTTGCACCTATTAATGAAGAACTACATAGAGCTTGTTAAAATTTGGTTTGCATGATTGGTCTCTCTAAGTCTAGATATTTTCTGGTTAAGGTGTTTGAACAACAAGGAAGACGATGTAAAGTCTTATAATGCTTACAATATGTTCATATGTGAGTCTTGCTGCACCGTTTTATACTTGAGTTTGCGTCAAACAACCTTGCTAGCCTAGCCTTGTATTGAGAGGAATTCTTCTCGTGCATCCAAATCCTTGAGCCAAAAACTATGCCATTTGTGTCCACCATACCTACCTACTACATGGTATTTCTCTGCCATTCATAGCAAATACTTCATGTGCTACCTTTAAACAATTCAAAAGCTATTATCTCTTATTTGTGTCAATGTTTTATAGCTCATGAGGAAGTATGTGGTGTTTATCTTTCGATCTTGTCATTTACTTCGGATAGACTTTCACCAATGGACTAGTGGCATATCCGCTTATCCAATAATTTTACAAAAAGAGCTGGCAATGGGGTGCCCAGCCCCAATTAATTAACTTTCATTAATAATTCTCTTCACATGTTTTGCCCTGATCTATCAGTAAGCAACTTAATTTTGCAAATAGACACTCCTTCATGGTATGTGATTGTTGGAAGGCACCCGAGGATTCGGTTAGCCATGGCTTGAGAAAGGAAAGGTTGGGAGGAGTGTCATCTAAAAAAATAAAAAAATAATAAACTAAACTAAAGTACATGTGTAAACAAAGAGAAGAGGGATGATCTACCTTGCTGGTAGAGATAACGTCCTTCATGGGAGCCGCTCTTGAAAGTCTGGTTGATGAGGTAGTTAGAGTGCCCACTACCATTCGTTGACAACAACAAACACCTCTCAAAACTTTACTTTTATACTCTATATGATTTCAAAACTTAAAAAGCTCTAGCACATGATTTAATCCCTGCTTCCCTCTGCGAAGGGCCTTTCTTCTACTTTATGTTGAGTCAGTTTACCCACTTCTTTCTATCTTAGAAGCAAACACTTGTGTCAACTGTGTGCATTGATTCTTACATGTTTACCTATTGCACTTGTTATATTACTTTGTGTTGACAATTATCCATGAGATATACATGTTGAAGTTGAAAGCAATCGCTGAAACTTATATCTTCCTTTGTGTTGCTTCAATGCCTTCTACTAAGAATTTGTTGCTTATGATTTAGCTGTTATGCAAGTCTTATTGATGCTTGTCTTGAAAGTACTATTCATGAAAAGTCTTTGCTATATGATTCAGTTGTTTACTCATTGTCTTCATCATTGCTTCGAATCGCTGCATTCATCTCATATGCTTTACAATAATGTTGATCAAGATTATGTTGGTAGCATGTCACTTAAGAAATTATCATTGTTATCGTTTACCTACTCGAGGGCGAGTAGGAACTAAGCTTGGGGATGCTTGATACGTCTCAAACGTATCTATAATTTCTTATGTTCCATGCTAGTTTTATGACAATACCTACATGTTTTGTTCACACTTTATATCGTTTTGATGCGTTTTCCGGAACTAACCTATTAACGAGATGCCGAAGTGCCGCTTCTGTTTTCTGCTGTTTTTGGTTTCAGAAATCCTAGTAAGGAAATATTCTCGGAATTGGACGAAATCAACGCCCAGCATCTTATAATTCCACGAAGCTTCCAGAACACCCGAGAGGGACCAGAGGGGAGGCCCTGGGCCCCCACACAATATGGCGGCGCGGCCAGAGAGGGGGCGCGCCCCCCTATTGTGTGGCGCCCCCGTAACCCTTCCGACTCCGCCTCTTCGCCTATTTAAAGCTCCCTGACCTAAATCTTCGAGACGGAAAAGCCACGGTACGAGAAACCTTCCAGAGCCGCCGCCATCGCGAAGCCAAGATCCGGGGGACAGGAGTCTCCGTTCTCGGCACCCTGCC
The DNA here is from genome assembly GCF_022539505.1 of Lolium rigidum. Lineage (NCBI taxonomy): Eukaryota > Viridiplantae > Streptophyta > Magnoliopsida > Poales > Poaceae > Lolium > Lolium rigidum. The sequence continues at coordinate 131,378,508 of NC_061513.1, forward strand.
GGGACGGGGAATTGCCCCCGGAGCCATCTCCATCGACACCACCACCATCTTCATCAACGCTGCTGTCTCCCATGAGGAGGGAGTAGTTCTCCATCGAGGCTAAGGGCTGTACCGGTAGCTATGTGGTTAATCTCTCTCCTATGTACTTCAATACAATGATCTCATGAGCTGCCTTACATGATTGAGATTCATATGAGCTTTGTATCACTATTAGTCTATGTGCTACTCTTGTGATGTTATTAAAGTAGTCTATTCCTCCTTCACGGTGTAATGGTGACAAGTGTGTGCATCGTGTAGTTCTTGGCGTAGGTTATGATCATAATCTCTTGTAGGTTATGGAGTTAATTATTACTATGATAGTATTGATGTGATCTATTCCCCCTTCATAGTGTAAAGGTGACAAGTGTGTATGCTATGTTAGTACTCGGTTTAAATTGCAAAGATCTATTATGCTCTAAAGGTTACTTAAATATGAATGCCGAATGTTGTGGAGCTTGTTAACTCCGGCATTGAGGTGCTCTTGTAGCCCTACACAACGAATGGTGTTCATTATCAAACAAGAGTATATGTAGCACAAA